>NC_045444.1:90283404-90283962 GCF_002776525.5 Piliocolobus tephrosceles
AAAAAAAAAAAATCAAAAAAGAAAATAAACCTTTTTCATATACCTTGAAAACATTTATTTTTAAGAACAAAATTACATTGCTAATAAAAATATTTATTGTGAGAAGTATCAAAAGAATGTAACACTTGGAATTATTTGAAGTACTGTTTGAGCATGTAATAGGACATTTTTGAAAATGTATAGATATTGAGGCCTGCATCTAATTCATATCTGAATCCTTAAAAGAAATCCCGCTTACTACTCTATAGGTGATACATTCTTGCTAAAATTCTGTTGAATTAATTTCTCAAAAGTAAATAGTCGGAGCCACTTATTTGAATACCTCTAGAGTTGTGCTAGCAGAAATAAGAACTGTATTCAAAACAGATTGGGAAACAGACCCAAGGGATTACAGATTTTCAATTTGTGGTTTGAGATATTCACCGTTCATGGGCACCTGTTGCCTGCTCTCCCGACACTTCCATGTTCAGTATAGTGCAGTTAGTTGCTTCAATCTCTTTTTCTTTCTTTCTCTTTCCTTCTTTCCTTCTTTCCTTCTTTCCTTCTTTCCTTCTTTCC
>NC_045444.1:90283972-90343970 GCF_002776525.5 Piliocolobus tephrosceles
TTCTTTCCTTCTTTCCTTCTTTCCTTCTTTCCTTCTTTCCTTCTTTCTTTCTTTCTTTCTTTCTTTCTTTCTTTCTTTCTTTCTTTCTTTCTTTCTTTCTTTCTTTCTTTCTTTCTTTCTTTCTTTCTTTCTTTCTTCGACGGAGTCTTACTCTGTCGCCCAGGTTGGAGTGCAGTGGCGTGATCTTGGCTCGCTGCAAGCTCCACCTCCCAGGTTCACACCGTTCTCCTGCTTTAGCCTCCTGAGTAGCTGGGACTACAGGTGCCCGCCACCACGCCCGGCTAATTTTTTGTATTTTTAGTAGAGGTGGGGTTTCACCGTGTTAGCCAGGATGGTCTCGATCTCCTGACTTCGTGGTCCACCTGCCTTGGCCTCCCAAAGTGCTGAGATTACAAGTGTGAGCCACCGTGCCCAGCCCGATCTCTTTTCTTTTATGCTACACTCAGTGTGTAGCTGTGTGCGCCCATTGGCATTGGCTAATTGCCCACTGTGCTCCAGCTGGCTTGTCTGGAGGCTGGGATGTTAAAAGCCCCTCATATATGGCCATCTCTCCTGTGGTGGGTCTGATCAGAAGAATGTATCACCACTAACTCTATACTTCCCAGAGATGGAAACTCCCAGCTCCAGCTTCATGAATGTACTCCACCCCCAACCACACCCTTAGGCGCTTGGAATCTGTCAGAATTCTCTTTCTTTCTTTCTTTTTTTTTTTTTTTGAGACAGGTCTCGCTTTGTCATTAGTCTGAAGTGTAGTGGCGCAATCATAGCTCACTGCAGCCTCAAACTCCTAGGTTCAAGCAATCCTTCTGCCTCAGCCTCCCGAGCAGCTGGGACTATAGGCACACACCACCATGACCAGCTAACTTTTAAATTTTTTGTAGAGACTGGGTCTCACTGTATTGCCCAGGCTGGTCTTGAACTCCTGGCCTCAAGCAATTCTCCGACCTTGGCCTTCCAGAGTGCTGGGATTATAGGTGTTGTCAGAATTTTTAGTTGTAGGCAACACAGACTCCAACTGATTTAAACTCATTTACTGGGTTCTAGGAGAGTTGGAGAACCAGGCTTGGAGCTACAGTTGCAGGACAGCCTACCCAAAATTATGCCACAGGGTGTTCTGGTGAAGATGTCATTCTCACCAGCCTGTCCAGATGCTGTATTCTGCTGCTGTCACAGTAGAATGTCTGCTCCAGGTGCAGGCTGGGGACAGCACTGCAGCCACTGCTGCCGTGGAAACCCAAGCTTGCTGCCATTGCCACCACCTCTAGAAAGGGTCTGAATCGCTGTTTCTTTGTGTCACTAGCATCTGATTCAGACTCCAGAGTGGGTGCTTTTGATTGGTGGATCCTGGATCTGTGCCCATAACCACCTGCAAAGGATGCTGAGAAAGGTAGTACCACATCTCAGTTTTTATACTGGAAAGGGGACTGTGCCTCCCATGAAGACTCATAAGAAAGGCAGAGCTCCAAATAGAGGCAGGAGACTCAAATGGTAGGCAGCTGAAAGGAAGGGCAACTGTCCATGATGTGGACTAAACTATACCAACTCCCCTGCTACCAGAAAGAGGACAAAAGCCTTGCTGTACACAGATCATTAAAATCCCAGCCAAACCAGAAGAAAAACTGACAATGGTAACCATGATAGCAAAGAGACACTTTATTCCTTTATTGCCTATTTTTGAAAATCCTCAATACTGTGAGAATTGCTTCATATGTAATTGTTCAAGTTTTGCTAGACTAGGAGTTTCAGCTTCATCCAAATCCCTCTAAGGGATATTAGCTCTGCACTCAACCTCGCTGTCCCCACCCCAAGCCTATGTTACTGGTATGCTATGGTACTGGATTGGAATGGATTACTTTCCATGAATATTTTCCATTGTTTTTCATTAATTTATTAATTAAATTTATTAAATAAAATATTATTTTTCATGAGACACAATGGAAAATGGAAAATATTCATGGAAAATAACCCATTCCAATCGAATACTATAGCGACTATGTGTCTGGAAACATCCAAACTGGAGATGTTTGTTCTTAACAAACATCATTTGTTCTTAACAAACTGAGCTTCAGTTCTTAAAACTTCTGTGGAGATAATTAGGTTTTCCTCAACCCAATTTAGCCAACATCTCCTTAGATTTTATTTAAAAACCTGAAGTAGAGCCAAATGAGCCACTTCTGCTTAGATGAAAAAAGGTGTCATCTTTCACTAGATTTGTACTGTGTCACTTTGTCACCCAAGGTTTCCAATTCACTCTTATGTAGAGGTGCAGTCCCAGAGTACAGGGCATGTGGCATATTGGTGAGAAAAAGAGAGAGGATGTGGCAGGGAGAGTGACAAGCCAGGGAAGGAAGCTTCCCAAACAGTGTGGTACAAGCCATTTTACCCTCCATAGAGCATCCTCCAGCCTAAACCCTGGTGATGTGGGTCCAGTTATTCCAGGTGGAGTTTAACATAGTCCAACATCGTTGCACCAAATGAATCGGGGATCATTCTAATAAGATTCACACCTTCCCATTGACAATAGTTCATCTTGGTCAAGGGAACGTAGGGAGTAGATATGTGAGATAGAAAAAAATTATTCATCTTATATACTTAACTCACAGCATTAATGAATTAGTTCATTTGGTAACCATTTACCAAGATCCTATTATGTACTAAGCCATGCAGTAAGTGCTTTGCATGTGTTACCGCATTTAATAATCCCTCTATCAATCTTCTCCTGGGAAGCAGATCTAATTCCCTCCTGCCCCCAACGTTTGAGAGATAAAAAGATGAAAGCTCAGAGAGCTTAAGAGGTGGAATTAGGACTGAATCCACATCGCTTTGACTGCAAAGTCTGTGATTCTGGCCGCTGTTTCTCGTGATTTTTAGTGCCTTGTCTATTAAGGTGGCTGGTGGACAGTTTCTATCCTCAGTGATGGCTGGACATCAGAGAAGAAGAGAGATGTTAGCATATAGTGTGATCCATCCTATAGTAGTAATATATACAGGAGTCTGACCTGAGGTCTGGATGAGAGGGTGGTTCAGGAAGCTTCTCGTAGGAGGGAAAACTTGAGTTAAGTGAAGAGAGTGACCAAGATGTTTCCACAGGAAGAGCATGTGTACAGTTGTGGAGGTGTGAGAATATGGTGGCATGGCTGGTGTGTAGGATGAGTGTGTGTAGAGGAGAGAGAGTGAGGGGGGCAGGGAGACTAAAACAAGCCCGGAAAGATACCCAGGGGCACAGTGGATGAAGAAAACGGTGCAGATTTGAGAGCTACTTGGGGAGTAGATTCGCCATAACTTGGTGATTAGATGTAGGGAATGAGGGATGCATTATTCTTTATTTTATTCATGATAGTTAATGAATGCCTACTTTAAACCAGGCACTATAGTAAATGCTGGAAATAAAGGGGACAAAAGAGCTGGCATCCCTGCTCATGGCTGTACAGTGTGCAAAGAGGAAAGAATCAAAGATAACTCCAGATTTCTAGTTTAGATGATAGAGACACAAAAACTTAGAAAAGCACTGGGTTGATGTGGGAAGAGGCTCAGGCATTTCTGTGGGACATCATACAAGATGGCCAACAGGTAATGGGATCTACAGATGTGGAGCTAGGAGAGAAATCTAAGTCGGTGATATAGATTCAGGTGCCATCCACATGGATGCGGAAGTAAAAACCGTGCATGTGGGTGTGGGGCGTGATTGCTCAGGAAAT
Source organism: Piliocolobus tephrosceles (assembly GCF_002776525.5). Classification (NCBI taxonomy): domain Eukaryota; kingdom Metazoa; phylum Chordata; class Mammalia; order Primates; family Cercopithecidae; genus Piliocolobus; species Piliocolobus tephrosceles. Next base: position 90,287,671 of record NC_045444.1, read on the forward strand.
GTGTAGCAGGGTGAAGACAATGGAACTGGGGAACTCCAGCCTTCAGAGGCAGAGAAACTGTGAAGGAGCGGTTACAGGGCTAGGGGAGGACCATGAGAGAGCCATGTCATGAAAGCAAAGTGTTATGGCCTGCCTCTCCCACCCCCCAAATTCATGTGTTGAAGCCTTTATTTCCAATCTGACTGTATATGGAGTTAAGGAACTTTAAGAAGGTAATTAAGGTTAAATGAAGTTATGCGGGTAGGTCCTAATCTGATAGGACTGGTGTCCTTATAAGAAAAGGAAGAGATACCAGATCTCTCTCTCTCTCTCTCTCTCTGAGAGAAAAGGCCAAGTAAGGACATAGCAAAGAGGCACCATCTGCAAGCCAGGAATAGAGGCCTCACCAGAAATCATCCTTGCCAACATCTTGATCTTGAACTTCCAGCCTCCAGATCTGTGAGAAAATAAATGTCTGTTTTTAAGCCACCCAGTCTGTGATGTCTTGTTATGGCATCCTGAGCTGACAAATACACCAAGATGAGAGGGTTTCAAGGACTGTTTAAACAAAGGCAAATAGTCAACAAAGATGAGTAGGCATTTGTCCTCTGAATCTGACAATCCTGTAACCCTAGCAAGAGCAAGGAAGTGTGAAGGCTAGAAGCCAAACTTCAGTGAGTTTCAGGGTTGGATGAGTAGGAGGGATTGCAGGTTTCACATGCAAACATGGCCTCTAGGTTGGAGTTCGGCATCTCCTACCATCTATGTCTGTCATCCCAGTAAACCCCTTTGTGCCGACTCCCCCAGGGTCCAGCAATGTATGTGGCATATTGCAGGTTCTCAGTAATGCCTGCAGAACGGCCTCGCTCTGCTTAGTACAGGCTTAGGTGTAGAGTTAGATCAACATTACTTGACTAGTGAATTAGCCTTATGTAGTGATATGAACAACTTTCATTTAGTGCATTTTAGGTGCCCAGCATTGGGCTAAACTCTTTACATAATCTTATCATGTAATTTTCATTATGAATTAGGTACTATTATTGTTATGCTGTTTTTTCTTACGGAAAAACTGAGATAGAGGTTCAAATATAGACAATCTGACTCCAGAACTCAGTCTCCTAACTGAAATGCTCTATGGCTTCTGTACCCCCTTTATCCCCATCCAGGTGCAGATACCTGGATCTGCCATGTGAGACTTCTGAGGAACTGACTTGAGTTTCTGGGCCTCAGTATACCAACTTGCAAAATGTGGTATTTGGAGTAGATGAGTTTCTCAGGTGCTTTCTGGCTCTACCATTCTATGGTCGGATGGTCTGGACTCAGTTACACTCCGTTTATGTGATGTGGCGCTAATTCATACAGAAAAGTCAACCAGAAGTTGCCACTCTTGATTTATGCAGGCAGGGAACTTGGGGGACCCCAGCCAGCAGTTGGTGGAGAATGGAATCTCTGAGGATGTACGAAGGGACACTGGGAAGCTTGAGTTCCACATCTGTATCTCCAACTACCCCCACCTAGGTAAGGTGGAGGTGGGCTTGGGAGAAGCCCCTACTTTCTGCATCCTGTATGGCTTCTCCTCATTGGCTAGGATGTGAGGAGGGTTCTGGTTGAAGGTTGGCCAAGTAAGTTTATTGAGGAGAATCAATGAACTACAGTTGGCCATCACCACTGCTGTTGAAGGGTTTAACAAAGGCTGCTTCTGGGTATGCAGGGTCCTGGGCAGGATTATTTTGTGGGCCCTCTCTCTATATAAACAATTTGATTAAAAATTATCACAAATTGTATCACAAAAACTTATCGACCCATGTAAGGCCCATATGATGTGTCAATGAAAGTTTAGAACAATGTGTAGAAAAATGGTACTTTTGAATTTACTTTTTGTTTAATCAGTGCACATGAAGATTTCTGTTTGGGTCTGGGAACCATTTCTTTGTAATCTTTATCATCAAATATGCTATTTCTGGCTAAGTTAGCATCTACCACCATGAGGATAAGGTTGCAATGCTGTTCTTACTCACAACCCTAAAGCTCTTCAGAACCTGTTTGTATTGAAGCAGTATAGATCTTCCAGCCTCTGTGGTTCCCTGATTTTATTTATTTAATGCTGATGCAGCATTCTTCATGATACAGCATCATCCATCAGGCTGCCTGTGAGTATTGGACCATCTCCAAAATTGTTATTGTGCTTCACTGAGGATGACCACAAATGCAAGTCTTACTTAATATGTAGAAATGTGTGAATGATAATCTGTTCTCTGGTCATGTTCAGAATTTTATAGCATAATGTGGAATAACTCATCTTCCAACCATGTCTTCTTTTGAACTTTTTAGGTAGTAATTACTGTATTCCCAGAATGTGACCTCCTTCAATAATGATTGCATGCCTGCCTTCCATACACTGCCATGAGTGGCAAGGAGAGGTGAGGGTCTCATGGGCAGAATAGAAGAGAGGTCTCATTCACGTAAGGAAAGTGTGGCCCATGTCAGGTACAACTTAACACTGTCCCTGGAGAGTATGGTATCACCACATCAATTGAAAGCAAGCGAGAACATCATTTGGAAGAGCCTGTTGGTGGGAGGGGCACTACAATGGGGGAGGGGTTCAACAAGGTTGGGTACCTGCTTTCATTCCTGCCTCCCTGAGTGTTGTAACCGGAGGTGGCACTGAGGGCAGAACACAGTCAGGTTAGAGCCCATGTATGGGCTTGCTCATGTGGCTCAAGCCCTAAGGTCATGGTGGACTCTTAGTGTTCTATTGCTGCCATAACAAATTACCACACAGTTAGCAGCTTAAAACAACATCCGTGGTATGGTTTGGCTGTGTTCCTACTCAAATCTCATCTTGAATTGTAGTTCCCACAATTCCCATATGTTGTGGGAGGGACCCGGTGGGAGGTAATTGAATCATGGGGGCAGGTCTTTCCCGTGCTATTCTTGTGATAATGAATAAGTCTCACGAGATCTGATGGTTTTATAAAGGACAGTTTCCCTGCACAAGTTCTTTTCTCTTGTCTGCCACCATATGAGACGTGCCTTTCACCTTCCACCATGATTGTGAGGCCTCCCCTGCCATGTGGAACTGTGAGCCCATTCAACTGCTTTGTTTTGTAAATTGTCTGGTCTCGGGTATGTCTTTATTAGCAGCATGAAATGGCACTAATACAATCTATTTTATTTTCTCACAGTCATGTAGGTCAGAAGTCTGGACACACATGGCTTGGCTGTTTCTTTGCTCCCATCCATTTTATTTTTTATTTTATTATTATTTTTCGAGACTGGGTCTTGTTCTGTCACCCAGGCTGTAGTGCAGTGATGCAATCTCAGCTTACTGCACCCTCAACCTCCTGGGCTCAAGTGATCCTCCTGCTTCAGTCTCCCAAGTAACTAGGACAATAGATGCTTGCCACCATGACCAGCTAATTAAAATTTTTATTTTTATTTTTTATTTTTTGTAGAGACAGAGTCTCGCCATGTTGCCCAGGCTGGCCATCCATTTTATTATCTCACAGTCTTATAGGTTGCAAGTCCAGGCACACATGACTCAGCTGGTTCTCTGCCCCAGGTTTCATAAGGCAAAATCTAGATGTGGGCGGGGCTGTGTTCCTTTCTTGAGGGGATGAATCTGCTTTGAAGATCGTTCCAGTTGTTGGCAGAATTCAGCTCCATGCTGTTGGAGAAATAAAGTTCCCATGTCCTTGCTGGCTGTCTGCCTCGGATCCCCCTTTCTCTATTTTCAAAGCCAGCAGCAATGGATCTCATACCTTGAATCTCTCCGACTTTCCCTTCTGCCTCATTTCTCTTCTGTTTCCAGTTGAAGAGTATTCTCTGCTTTTAACAGCTCATGTGATTAGATTGGGCCCACCTGGATAATCCAGGCTTCTCTCCTGATTTAAAGTCATACTGGTCTGGCGAGGTGGCTCACACCTGTAATCTCAGCACTTTGGGAGGCTGAGGCGGGCAGATCACTTGAAGTCAGGAGTTTGAGAACAGCCTGGCCAACATGGTGAAACCCCGTCGCTACTAAAAATACAAAACTTAGCCGGGTGTGGTGGTGCGTGCCTATAATCCCAGCTACTCAGGAGGTTGAGGCAGAATTGCTTGAACTCAGGTGGTGAATGTTGCAGTGAGCCAAGATGGCACTATTGCACTCCAGCCTGGGCGACAGAGCAAGACTCAGTCTCAAAAAAAAAAAAAAAAAAAAAAAAAAAAAAGTCTGTACCTTATTTACATCTGCAAAGTCCCTTTGCTGTGAAATGTAACATATTCAGAAGTTGCAGGGATTAGAGCATGAATATCTTTGAAGGGTCATTATTCTGCCTACCACAAGGATTGCTGGTTGTTCTAAGCCCTGAACTCCATCCTGGGTCTGATATGAGTGAAGTTCACCCTCAAACAGCATGTTGGCACTATTCTGGCTGCCCAATACTGCATGAATCCATGAAAGAAAAATCCCACTGGTCAGCAAGAGGAATCTACTTGCCAGACCACTCTCTTGGAATGAGATCTGACCAGGATGCCTGGGACTCCCATATGGGCATGAATCCCAGAATCCCTTAGGCAATGTGGTCCACTCTACAAGTAGTATAGGGTTTGAGAACATCCCTAAAGGAAGAAACAGGAACTGAGGCCAACGTAGGTCCCTGTCTAGGCTCCTGCTTGGATGGAATTGCTGATTCTGGGTGTTTCCAGGCATGGGAGAGGGACTCAAAGAAGACATTCCACTAGCAGAGGTCCCTTGAGGGGTCCGAATTGCAGCCCTGCTTGCCTGGGTCTAAGGGCAAGGTGGTACTGCTTCCAGCAACTAAGCTGGTAGGAGCTATTTAATTTTCATGCAATGTCTCTGTAGGGTCCAGTTGGCATTGTGGGGTAGGGTGTGAGGTTTCACTCCAGCCAGCCTTGATACAAGTCCTGGATATTCTCCATAAGCTTCATACAAGTCCTGGACATTCCCCATATGAGCTGGATGATCTTGGACAAATTACTTAACCTTGTGGAGCCTCAGTCTCTTCAACTGTATGACAAAATGAAGACAATAACAATGAACCCTGACCCTGAAAGGGAGGAGATACATCATAGACATTTTATATTCATATCTGCCGGTTATTATTTCCACCTTTCAATGTTGTGATACTCAAGTGAGATGGCATATTTCACTTAAAGATGGCATAAATCACCTGGAATACAATAGGCACACCATACACTTCAACTGTAAACAGTGATTGAGCCCAATGTCAGGCTGATAAATGTGAAATCACAGGTTCTCCAGGAGAGGAGAGGAGAGGAGAGGAGGGCAACTTGTGTTTGCTGATTTCCATGGTGTACACACTCCCAATGGCTCATTTCAAACAACCAATCTGTTGTCAGTGGATGTGGGGTTGGGAAGAGCTGACAGTCGGCTCTCCTGACAGGCACGGTGTTTAGTGATGGAGATACAGTGACAAATTTGCATGAAGCTTACAAGTGGTTCTCTTCTCTGTGCTATTTTTCCCCCAACCCAAAATATGAGCCTCCAGAAAATTTTGCAAATAAGATGTAGTTCTAGGTAGAAAAGCATGAACTCAGTAACCTCTTAAGGTGTCTCTCAGCATTTGCCTCAACCAGTAGAGGAAATGTTATTTCTGGCTTCTTGGCAAGCCAGCAGTGTTGTTTCCATAGAGCTGAGTTGGGTATGAATAAGGCCAGAAATGCTGCTCCTCTCATTGGTTTGGGGTTTGGTGTTGGTGGAGATATTTCATTTCCTGGAGGCCCACTCGACAACACTAGGAGGGGAGGGTGCTGGCTCATCCATTCACAATCACGGGGACTGAATGACCCGGTGAGAACAATAGTCATTTCCCCGTTGTATGAGGTCACATGCCCTGTCCATGCCCACGCTTCACTGTCCCAGAGCACTTCGATGCTGGGGATTCCATTATGACTGACATCTGGTATTCTTAATAGGAAAGCAATCTCACCGTTCTCGAAGTAGGAAAACTGTTTTTGGAAGGTTTTAGAATGAAGCGGGTTGAAAACATCTATGCAGAGTACTTGGAAATGTGTGAACTGGTAAATCTAAAGTGCACGGAGATGTAGGTTGTCTCTCTCACTCTCTTGAGTCACTGAACACCCATACTGTAAGTTGCTTTATATCATTTCTCAGAAGGCAATCTCTTTTCTCAGGGTAAGTTTCCACATAAGGTGATATTAAGGGTAAAAAAAAGCATGATGCAAGCACTGTGGTTACTGGTGTTTCAAAAGGGTCATTAAAAATAAAATTAATATCTACCCTGCTTAATATTGTATCCAATTGGAATTTAATATAAAAACTGGGACCTCAGTGGAAATTTTTTTTGGTGAATAAACTTATAAAATTTATTTGGGAAGGTTGAGATTATTTTATATATTCATTTTTTAAAACCACATTTGGAAAATTAAAATATGTATTTAACATTAAAGTCAAGCTATATACCCAAGCTTTAGAATAAAGGACAGACTCTCAGAATTTCAAAATGGCCCTACAATAAAAATAGAACAAATTAATGCTCAAGGATAATAGAAAGACAACTGCAGTTTAGTTTTGGAGCCAGTATGGGTATGGGTGAAGAGGGATTTCATTTCACTAGTGCATAGGTGACTCGTGGCTTGTTTCTAAGTTTTTCCATTCTGGACAACTCTAGTTAATTTCTCATGTGTCCAAGATTTAGCATTGTTAGCTGGTTTCTGCAATAACTTTTACATTTATTTTAGACTAATATATCTTTTTCCAGCTTGGAGCTGTTGGGTTCCATGCAGAAAATGTGCAAGAAGAATCAGATCAATTATTTTCTCCAATTTTTCTCTTGTTCACTTTCTTTCTTTGCATGAAGTCTTGACACTGTTGATAATTATGATGATAAAGTTACAATAAAAGCAAACATTTATAGAGCGCTTTCTGTATAGGCAGTATTACTCTCTGTTTCTGATGTGGACCTTTAAGGATGAAAATATATTATAGAAGTTGGCACATGTTGACAAAATATAATTAAGTTAAAATGCCAAGATGGCATTTTAAGAGGACATTATGATAGCCTTAAATACTAAGGTAAGGTGCTTAAATTTTAAAGTCTTCAATGATTTCCCTTTGCCTGAAAAATTAAAAGCATGGACAGGGTGGTAGTGATGGTGTGGTATGATCATAAGTTTGTATTTTAGATATATGTAGAAACATATGAAAGGTGGATTGAAACAAGAAGAGGATAAAGACAAGAGTTAGGAGTTAGGATTGCAAGATAAAATATAGGAAGCCACGTTAAACTGAATTTCAGATAAATAAGAATTTTTTTTTAGTATAAATATGTTCCATGCAATATTTGGAAACTATTTGGAATATGCTTATACTAGAAAAGTATTTGTAGTTTATCTGTAATAAATTCATATTTAATTGAGTATCTTGTATTTTTATTTGCTAAAACTGGCAACTCTATTTAGGAGGTTACTATAGTAGTCCAAGTAAGAGGTAACAAAGGACTAACTGGGGTGGTGGAAGAGGAAATTGATAGGAGAGTATGGATGTGAAAGAATTGAGAAGGTAAAATTGATCGGACTTGGCAACTGATAAGGGAAAATGATGTGGCTTTAGACACCATAATGTGGAAAGAGGAGCCAGGATCTAATAGGCTAATTTTCTAACAGAAAATTTATATATTTCAAGGGAAAAAAATGGGTGAACTGAACACAGAGTAGTGGTTCTGTGAATTGAGAACCTTGATTAGTACAGTGAAACGAACATTGAAAGACATTATTGCAAGTTTAAATTAAACTAAAAATTTAATAAAAGTTACATTCTTGAAAAATAGTTAACATTTTTGTAGAGGTATTGAGCATTTTAAATATGTTATTAATAGCATTGAGGATATAAGTCTGCCTTTTCATAACCCAGATAAATGAAGGCTCATAACTTTTATTCTCCTAAAACATTTAAAGTTGTGTCCTAAAGTCAGACAATAGCTGTGTGTTTCATTTTTGCTTAGAAAACAGTATATTAAAATGAATCTTTTATCAAGCTGGGCAGAATAACTTTGGCCTCATATCAACCAATAGGGTTGAAGGATGTTTTATAAAATTCTGCATTAAAATTATTTGATGTTACCCCCATGCTATTTTAGCACAATAAAGTAGCATGGGAGTATTTTACTGTATTTTATATGTACAGGGTACATATACTGTATATAGTATTTTATTGTGCTAAAATAGCATAGGAGTATTTTACTGTGCTAAAATACATTTAGCATGGGCCATTATATCTTATGACTTTGATGTCTAGATATACCTGTTTCTAAACATATATGGTATATATTTCAAGATGGTAGAATAAGTCAGAAATTGTAAAGATGTCTCTTGAGACCCTTTAAACTTTTATAAAGCCCATTCTAATTTATTCAGTAAATATTTATTAGGTATCTATTATGGACCCAGTTTTTTACCAATAGCTTGAAAGAAAGTCCCTCTCCTCATAATCTTAAAGAACAAATCAATTATGGAGCAATTAAGTTGGGATGGAAACTTCAGATAAAAAATGATATTTCCCCATTTTACCTGCCAACTTTATCCCTGTTCGTTTCAGTGCTGCAGTAGTGACCTGTATCTGCTAGGGTCTAGGCAGAAGACAGAAACCACATCAACTATGTATTTGAACAGAGAGAATCTTACATAAAGAGTTGTTGGCTGGGCATGGTGGCTCATGCCTGTAATCCCAGCACTTTAGGAGGCCAAGGCGGGCGGCTCACAAGGTTAGGAGATCAAGACCATCCTGGCCAACCTGGTGAAATCCCGTCTTTACTAAAAATACAGAAATTAGCTGGGTGTGGTGGCGCATGCCTGTCATCTCAGTTACTCGGGAGGCTGAGACATGAGAATCGCTTGAACCCAGGAGGCAGAGGTTGCAGTGAGCCGAGATCATGCCATTGCACTCCAGCCTGGTGACAGAGTGAGACTCCGTCTCAAAAAAAAAAAAAAAGAGTTGTTAACCAGGCATAATGCGGTTAACTAGGTAATTGAGAAGCAGAAGGACAATGCTAATGTATCTCAGAGGAAGCAGCTGCAGCTACTACTCCTAGGGTTGGAGGAACAAGAGGAAAAAGTTAGAATTACTAAAACTGAGAAATTTACAGAAGGAGTCTTGTAACCTGGGACCCAGACCTCTGGGAGGAGGTCTCCAGCTGGCTAGTGTTGATGTCTCTGGGGAGTAGCATAAGGGGCAGTGAAGCTGGTTCTGCAAGTCTTAAGAAAACTGCAAAGTGGATTCAGCTGCTGCTAATGGACACACCTTCTGCTGTTGCTGGGGTGAAGAAGTGAGCCTGGGGTGACATCCACACAAACATGGAGCAAGTCCCTGCTTCCTGCTTCAGCTTTGCCGTTCTCCCTCTAACACCTTCTACTGACAGAGTCTAACACAGATCCAGAATACTATGCTGCCATGGAAAGGAATGAGATCATGTCCTTTGCAGGGACATGGATGGATCTGAAACCCGTCATCCTCAGCAAACTAACACAGAAACAGAAAACTAAACACCATATGTTCTCACTTATAAGTGAGAGCTGAATAATTAGAACACATGAACACAAGGGGCACGGGAACAATACACACTGGGGCCTGTTGCATGGTGGAGGCAGGAGGGAGAGCATCAAGAAGAATAGTCAATGAATGCTGGGCTTAATACCTAGGTGATGGGATAATCTGTGCAGCAAACCACCATGGCACACATTTACCAATGCAACAAACCTGTACCTCCTGCACATGTACCCCACAACTTAAAATAAAAGTTGAAGGAAAAAAAAAAAAAAAAGCAGAAATGTAGTTTGCAGACTCCCAGCCTCGGCATCACAAATCATAGTAGTGTCGATGTGAGCTGAGGGACCATAACTTGCTAATTGGTACACCTCCTAAATACTTCTTCTGGATTATCTCTTGCCTCTCGAATAGGAACTCTGCCCTGAACCAGAGTGATCTTCCCAAATCCTTTCAAAATTTCTCATGGCTCTTGGAATAAGGGCAAAGATCCTTAACATGACCCACGGGCCTATGTGATTTGAACCCTGCACATTTCCCTCCTCATCTTGGATCCTCAGTCTCCCTCCATAGCCTGGCTGGCCTCCAGTCCTTGAGGATATCATGTTCTCTTCTCCTTCAAGACTTCCATACATACTACTCCCTGTGCCTGGAATGTTCTTCCCCTCCTCTTTGCCTAGCTAGTTTAGTTCCATTTGTTGTTGAGATTTCAGCTCAAGAACAATGACTTCTTCAGGACGGCCTCCTTCATGCCTTAGATGAGGCGATGCCTCTCTGTTAAATGTTTCCATGGCTTTTGTACACTCTTCATGGTTTGTAATTGGATTGTTGTATTTGATACTTGTTTCCCCACTATTATGAGATACATGAGTGTAGGAGTAACGTCTGTTTTGCTTACCATGGTTTTCTCAGTGCCTACAAGGTGTGTGGCATATAATAGGCACTCAACAAATATTTATCATGTTACCAAAGAACCAAACCAAATTATTTTGTAAGAGGAAGGGTTTATTACCATAATTTAGGACGCTGTCATTGGTTGTTAGTACTGTCATTTTATTATGAAGAAAAGCAGTTGATAAGGAGCACTCTGAAAGCATGTCAGTTTTTCAGGGTCCAGATCCAAGACAGTGAGAGCAGCTGTATGTATTTGTTTATTTAAACCTTTCTCAAAGTTTTGTTGCTCCGGCTTCAATAGTAACACAGATTGGGGTATCATAGCAGAGTCCTGATTGTGCGCCACTCAGCCCAGGTCAGTTCGCTTTTACATGAAGTGAAATAAAATCTGTACATCCTACATTTTCAATGCCTCAGCAACAGATCTGCCCATGAGTGCAGAAAACAGTGCTCCATGAGAACCAGGGCAAGTGGGCAGACACAGCACCATCCAAGTTCATTCTTAGAAAAGAAGTATTTCTTCAGAGGAAGTGTAGTCTGCCCACCCTACAAACAACCTTTTACATTCTCAGAAGAGCAGTTCGCTTCCTGCTGTGACATCGTCTCAGGCATCTGTATTTATGATTAGGGTCTCTGCTCTATGAATAAAAGTCCTGCTCCAGCGATTTTCCCAGAACAACAGATTGGTCTGTACCAAAGGTTTGTTTGAGTCTCTGCCTCACAAGCCAGAAAAGTGCTTACAGCCTCGAAACGATGGTTCCAGTTTTTACCCTTCCTATCAGTGCTTCAAAGATGTGAAGACCAAGTTCTGGTCAGGGCTTATGCTTCAAGTACCATAAGTAACATCCCCCCAGCAGCGTCTGCGAAAAGAGAGTTTCTTACACGTGTGTTTATCCATTCCGTCATCCACCCCTTTAGTTCACATTTACTGAGTGTTTACTATGTATGAAGTGTTGTTCCCGGCACTGGAGTTAATGAGTTGGCAGAGAAAAAACAGATCATAGTTAACAAGATAATTTCAGGCAATGATAAGCGGCATGATGACAATAGGGAGTGACTTGTGGGGCTACCGTTTGGATGGGTGATCATTGATGTGACTGATAAGACAACATTTAAGCAGAAATCTGAATGGCCAGAAGGGACCCGTCTTACTAAGATATGGGAAAGAACATTTCAGACAGAGGGGACAAATTGTGCCAAAGCTTTGGAGTGGGGATGAATTTGGACAAGTGTGGCTGGGGTATAGGGAGCAAGGGAGCTGGGAAGAGGAACCCAGCTCTGAGACAATGCATAGAAGAGTGACCTACCTCTTTCATGCTCTGTACCATGTTGCCTTTTCTGTATGTAGGGGCAAATTGCATTTTGTTACATCCGTGCTCAATTTCTGCTTAGGTTCTGTTGGAGCATTCAGTTGCTCTACTATGATACACCAACAGGTAAACTTCAAATATAGATGGAGAAAATGATACAAAGATGAGCTTATCCTTGGATATTTTATAAAGCAACTGCTACATTATATTCTTAAGGATGTTGGAAAATCAAATAAAATGTGGGGTCATATGTTTTGCTAGATAACACCCTCCCTAACTTTGACTGAGTTTCTCCACTTATAAATGTTGTAAAAACCTAAATAGCAATGAGATATCACTACATACCTATTATGATGGCTAAAATAAAATATACTGATAATATCAAGTGCTAGTGAAGAGTCAAAACAACCAGAACTCTTAGACAGTGCTGGTGGGAAAGCAAAAATGGTATAGCCACTTTGACGATTTCTTATGAAGCTAGACATACCATAAGACCCAGCAATCCCACTTCTGCACATTTACCTTAGAGAAATGAAAACTTAAGTTCACGCAAAACTTGTACATAAATATTTGTATAAGCTCTATTCATAATCACCAAAACCAGAAGCAACTTAAATGCCCTTCAGCGGCTGAATGGATAAACTATGAGACATCCATCCATTGGAATACTACTCATCAGCCAAAAGGAAGAAACTACTGATGCACATAACTTGGATGAATCTCAGAAGCATTATGCTAAGTGAAAGAAGCCCGTATTAAAAGGCCACATAGTATATGATACCATTTATTTGGCATTCTCCAGAAGACAAAACTATAATGACAGGGAAAGACATGGGGACAGTGGCTAGGGCTGGGAGCAAGTGTGACTAGAAAAGGATAGTATGAGAGAGGTTTTGGGAATGATGGAACTGTTCAGTATTCTGATAGTGATAGTTATACGAATCTATACATGTGTTAAAATTCATGGAACTGTATACCCATTTTTAAAAGTCAATTTTGCTGTGTGTTAATTTAAAAATTAAAGCTAAAACCCAACAACAATCAAGAAATATATTGGTGTGTCTGAAGATAAAAAGGAACTGTTTAAATTGATAAACAATAAAGAAAAGTCTTAAATTTTTGGTTGTGATTTCTGCATGTAGTAAGTTGAATCTTTCCAAACTGAGAGGTTGTCACATTGAATATGAATTCCGAAAGTACTAATTACTCTGTCACCAAGAAATTCTAACCCATTAGTAGAATATAATGAGATTCACATAAATTAAAAAAAAATATATAACATAGTCAAACTTCTCTGAGCAATTGACTGCCACATGCTATGAAATGAAGGCAGTGCTGCAAGGAATGAAAAACAAGATATTGTCTTTGGCTCCTAAGGAGCTTACAATCTCATAGGAAGGATAAGAGAAGGAGAAAAGCAACAATAATACCAAACAGTCAAGAAAAGTGATTACATAAAAATGCTAAGAGACGCTCACGTATCTCTGCATGTGGAGGGGAAGGAGAGAGGTCCTATCGGATGGAGGGTCACAAGTCCAGCTGCACTCTTGACTTCCTGATCTGATCTTTGGCAGCCGGCTTTTGAGAGGAAGAGATGAATGAGGAGAAAACAAGTTATTTCAGAAATTTTATTAAAAAGTAAAACAGGATCATTCATACATTGTCTTGGAGTCCTTTTGGACTAAATCCCTTTTCCAGGGAAGATCGTTTTTCATGGAATACCTAATAGGCTTAAGCACACTTTGGGAAATGTTGTGCAGGGCTCAGAGAACTCTCAAAAGTGGTTTTCTGAAGGTTTGAATCCTGGTCTAGTGTCAGGAGATGGGGAGGAAGTTTAGGCTAATGCTGAGTATTGGTCCTTGCAAGAGTGAGGCTTCAGGAGACGGAAAGGGCCGGTGGATTGCCGGCCCATCGACAGGAGAGAGGGTCCCCGAAAAGCCCGTGCTCTTTGCCAACTTCCACTTGTGTTTTGGTACATGGGCTGTAGGTTACTAATCCTCTGCTAGATTTCTACAACTCGTTTCATTGTTGGATAGCTCTAGTTATTAATACAAAGAGAATCTTTCTAAATTGCACTCTGCCTCTCCTGTGCCTCCTACCCTGTGGGTCTCATTACAACCCCAGGGTCCTCACAGATGTCTGTTTCTTCCTATGTGACCATGAGTGAATAACCTAATTTCTTGAGCCTACTTCTTCTTCTTCTGTAAAACCAGGGCAGTAATACCTACTCCTTAAGAATGTTGTGAGTATTGGCCAGGCACGGTGGCTCATGCCTGTAATCCCAGCACTTTGGGAGGCTGAGGCAGGTGGATCACTTGATGTCAGGAGTTCGAGACCAGCTTTGCCAATATGGTGAAACCACATCTCCACTAAAAATACAAAATTAGCCAAGTGTGGTTGCAAGTGCCTGTAGTCCCAGCTACACAGGAGGCTGAGGTGGGAGAATCACTTGAACCCCGGGGGCAGAGATTGCAGTAAGCCAAGAGATTGTGCCATTGCACTCCAGCCTGGGTGACAAGAGTGAAAGTCCGTCTCAAAAAAAAAAAAAAATTGTTGTATGAATGAGATAATGGACATTAGTCATCTGCCATAGTGGCTGCTACAGTAGACATTCAATACATTTGTATTTCTTCTCTCTGTCTAAATAACAGCCTTTCAAATAATAGTTATTAGGTATCTCTGTTTTATCGCTCTTAAGCAAAGCTTTCCCTGTGCATGCATGCATTCATTCCACTATTCATTCATCCATCTATTGATTCTACAGTTACTTATTGATCCTCTCCTGTGTGAAAGGCCCTGTGCTGGGCACTGAGGATACCGTGGGGAACAGAGCAGACAGTGTTCCTGATTCTAATCTCATGGAGTCTGAAGTCAAGTAAATAGGTGATAACAGTTCAGTGCTGTAAGTGCCCTGGGAAAAGAGGGAAAGAGAGAACTCTTCCAGGTTGGAGGGCATATTAGTTTCTTGAGGCTGTTGTAACCAATTACTGCAAACTTGGTGGCTTAAAGCAACAAAAGTTTATTCTCTCAAGGTCCTGGAGGCTAGAAATCTGGCAGGACCACACTCCCTTTGGGGACTCTAGGGAAGAATCAGTGCCTTGCTTCTTCTAGCTTCTGGTGGCTCCCCGGCATTTCTGGGTTTGTGGCTGCATCATTCCTGTCTCTGCCTCTGACTTTGCGTCACCGTCTGCCCTGTATGTTTCTATAAAATCTTCAATTTCCTCTTTTTTGTAAGGACATTTATGATGGTATCCAGGATCCACCCAAATAATACAGGGTAATCCTCTCATCTCAAGATCCTTAACCCAGTTACATCTGCAAAGACACTTTCTCCAAGTAAAGTAACATTTTCAAGTTCCAGGGATTTGGACATAATGTCTCTGCATAGCCATTATTCAACCTACTACTACTACAAGGGATAAGGATGAAAGAAGGTTTCATGGGGGAACAATGTATAAAACAGGACCTAAAAAATTAGGCAGAATTTTGTCAGGAGGAGAAGCAGCAAGAGTGATAGAGAATATTCCAAGCAGAGAAATCAGTGTGTGACAAAGGCCCTGAGTTGAGGGAGTCTGGTGAATCAGAGAATCTGCACAGAGTGTGGTTATGGCTGGAGCACATAGTAGGTGTGTGTGTGGATGTGTGAGGGGAGGGCTGTGGGAGGACAGGCAGGAGGTGAGTCTGGAGAGAGAAAAACACTGGCTAGATCTTGAGGGTCTTTGATAGCCTTGCTAAAGTGTTTGGATTCTATGCCAGATGTCATGGAGAGTCATGGAAGGGTTTTAAGAAGATACCTTACGTGCTCAGATTTGTACCAGCCTCTGGAGAAGAGGTGAGGGGACTCATAGGAGGCAAAGACATCAATCAGAGGGCTGCTGCGGCCACTCTGGGGAGAGACGGTGGCAGCCAGAGCTGGCTGATTTCTGCTTCTGCTAGACCATGATTCCAGCTCCATTGCGTTCCTCATTACAGGGATCAGACCTCATTTCCCACTGCTATTACGGTTCCTACCCATGCTTGTCAATTAACACGGTGATTTACTGGTCACAAGATTTATTATTTGGCTTCCAATAAGCCTTGGGGTTCCAAGTCTGACTGTGGAAAAGGAGCTTACTCAACTGAAACACTTTGTAAGTGACACTTTACCATCCCCCTTCTTGTGGCAGCCCTTCCCAGCACAAAGCCATAGACCAGGGTGAGAGGCAGTGGTGGAGGGGCAGGAAGGTAGGAGGACAAGTCTGGGGGACAAACGATAAAGGAGGTTCCCAGTATGCTTTTCAAAAAAGTCTCTTCTGGACTTTTTTGTGGGCTAACTGAAGGAAAGGTTTAATTAACCAAACACACACATATCCAAAAGCCTCTGTAAAATTGTAATCAGGTTAGAATTTTATCAGCAGATAAAATTTTATCACGACCTGGGAGGTGTCCCTCTGTCACTGATTTGTCTCAAATGCTTGCTTGTTTTCAGAAGCAGCAGATGTGTTGAGACCTGCATGCTTCTGACTGACTATATATGTTGGCCTGTTCTATGGTTAAGAATCCATAAGCATCAAATCCTTTATTTTGCAACTCTGGGATCTGGAAGCAGATTTTTATATATTTCTCTCAAAATAGGATCAGGCCTTCCAGAGGGTGGAGGGTTGCAAATAATGAAAAGGAGTGGAAATATGCCTATAGTATTCTGTAGCTTGACCAAATGGTGATTCTCACAGTGTGGTCTTCCCACCCCCTTGTGGATCGATCACTTAGGATCTTCTAAAAAAGTACAGTTTCCCATGACCCCCTTTAGTCAAGTGAATTTAGATTTTCAAGGATGGGGCTCAGGAGTCTGAATTTTTAACAAGTTCTTCAGGAAACCAAAACGCTCATGAAAGCGTGAGACTACTATTAGAGCTCACAGAAAAGGAGGGACAGAAATGAACAATAAAAAGGAGGAAATGCCTCCAACCAACGGGCTCAGACAGAAAAGGAAGCAGTCATGTAAATTATGGTACATCCATGTCATAAAATACAGCAATCAAATACTGTAGATGGAAATATACTGACATGGAGATATATTGACAGGGAACTATGTCTGTCATATGCCGTCAAGCGCAAAAGACTGTGTATGGGATAACTCCATTTTATATGTATATATGCGTAGGAAAACATCTTAAATTCATTCATCCAAAGGATATCCACTGAGTTATCAGCTGTGAACAAGACTGATAGGGTCCTTTGCTCATGGTCTAGTATGCATACATATATCATTGCTAACACATTATTTATGGGTATAGGAATTCTCTTGCTTATATGAGCTTTTAAAAATTTTTCTGTACTTAACATGCATGGATTTTGTAGTAAAAATAGCAAAATATAAATACTCTCCTCATGTATCCATTTGGTTTTATGAGTCACATTCCTTGTGGGTACATAACTTTGTAACAGAGTGTTTTTCTGCCCTCATCTTCTTTTATACTGGTTTCTTTTGATCACGATCTAATCTTTCTTTTCTACATCCAAATCATCAGTCTTATTCCACTATCTTTGTGTGATGAAAATCAAATTCATTTAATTCATTACGCATATACTAAGTATGGGCATATAAATATCTGCTTTCATAAGTTTTGTTCACAATCATCTTTCCTATTGTTTCCTCTTGTAAACTTTATGGGTAATGTCTTCCATTATGGTACTTTTTTCTAGTTCAGACTACATGGTGCACAAGTGAGTAATAATTCCTGGTAAAGAAAGTAGGAGTCAGTGACGACACTTCTCGGTGTGTTTTAGGTAGGTCTAGAGTCTGTGAGTCCTCCCTGTGATTTTATGTTCGATTCTGATTAGTCCATCTTCCAGGACCAAACAAAGCTGAACAGGAACTCAAGTCACTCAAGTAACTTACATAAGGAGGTGCATTGAACTCAACTGTACCTGCTGATCGAGGGGCTGTAGGGTGAAAGGAGAGAAGCAGGGATTTTATTAGGCAGCCTTTCTGGCTTCCTTTTCTCTCCTGACCAGACTTGGCTTCAAGACTCTCCTCTGTTTTATAGATGTAATTCCACTCACCCTCATAACTTTATAAGCTGTAGGAAAAGCGAGCAGGTGCAAATTCTTTTAAATTCAACTTTACTGGAGCTTGAGACCCAAGGAAGTCTCTTGGACATATATTCAGTTACTCCATATGATGCAAATCTAGAAATGAGAAGTACATTTTCTTTCCTTTTTCCCCCCTTTTTTGGCTTAGCAAAGCCACAGAAACTCTAGGTTATTATGTTTTAAAATGTTTTAAACTTATTTTCAGCTTACAAATATTTTTATGTGATTTCCTCCAAGCAGATCCAATTCCTCTTGCAATTTTAGGGTTAAAGTAACGGTCCACATTCAAGCACATGACAAGCCTTAGTTTTCTTCTGGACCAATGTGAGGACTTAGAACTGTGGAGAATAGAGGTGGTAAAAGGGATGAAGGCCTTCTCCTTAGGACTTCCCTTTTATACTCCATGCTCTCTGTTAAGCTGCTACTACTCTGGGAATGAAAGAGAAAGAGCATTGCTGCACTGTCTGCTGGGGATGGCCGGGGTTGTGCACATGTTCATGGAAGTTATAACTTCATTTCACCTAAAGCTAAAAAGGTTGTGATGTATGAATCTTAAAAATGGCATTCTATTGTTGTTTAATCAATTTCAATCCCATTGAAAGTCTCTGTTCCATGGACATCAGGAAACCATTTAAAGCCTGTTCTTTATGCATACCGGAGGCTCAGCAAGTGCTGTCAACTCTAATGCAATTTAGAAGTTACAGATTCATAAGAGCAGCTTTGAGTCTTAGCAGCATTCCTGCTAGCATCCTAGTAAAAGTAGGGCTGTGTGTCTAGACTAAAATGGAAAGTTCTGATTTGACATCTATGTGTTTTTCAATCTAACACTCTATATCTGCATTTAAAAAAACTGCATTTTGGTGCCTGATTATTTGGGTTTTCATTGTGATTTTTTGATACCTGCCTGGAAGCTCAAAAACATGTGAACTCAGACTATTTAGGCTTTTAGGAAACCTTTTAGGCTTAGACTGTTTAACATTTTAGGAAGGTTTTGTTGTTGCCTTAGAGAATCCACCATAAGATGGGTAGACACTTGAGTGTGCTGATTGGCCGAGGAAAAGAAATGCAAAGAAGGCAGACACAGAAAAAGAAAAAACATGAATGTAAAGCTATGCCACTTTTGTCCCCTCTCGTAGATAATTCTGAAACACTTTATTTATTGTATCTACTGTGTGCAAACTTACTGTTCAAAATCCTGATGGTATAACAATAAAACCAATGTGGTGCCTGACTTTAAGGAAAAGAATATGGGGAGAAGATTTGCAAATTAACAAGGGTAATGGAGTGTTGTTGATGTTGATAGAAGTAACTATAAGATATAGTCATGGCAGAAGAGTGGTTGGTAATCTACCAGGGTGGAGAGAAAACTTTCACATTTATTGAATTAACAGATCTTTTTTCAAAGATAGGTAAGTTAGAAAAGTTGCAAAATCTATAGGCTGCTGATGGGCATGGAACCTGATGCATTTTGCCTAATGCTTTCTACATATATATTAAAAGCCATAAAATTCTTTGACTCATGGTCCCACTGCTGGAAATTAATCTTTTAAATATTTATTTATTTATTTAGTAGAGATGGGATCTTGCTTTGTTTTGTTTTGTTTTTGAGACAGAGTTTCACTCTTGTTGCCCGGGCTGAGTGCAATGGTGCGATCTTGGCTCACAGCAATCTCTGCCTCCCGGGTTCAAGCGATTCACCTAGCTCAGCCTCCTAAGTAGCTGGGATCACAGGCATGTGCCACCATACCTGGCTAATTTTGTATTTTTTTAGTAGAGACAGGGTTTCTCCATGTTGATCAGGCTGGTCTTGAACTCCCGACTTCAGGTGATCCACACGCCTCAGTCTCCCAAAGAGCTGGGATTACAGGTGTGAGCTACCGCTCCCAGCCAGGGTCTTGCTTTGTTGCCCAGCCTGGTCTCGAACTCTAGGCCTCAAGGAATCCTCCCACTTCGGTCTCTCAAAGTACTGAGATTACAGACATGAGCCACCAAGGCTGGCCTGAAAATTAATTTTAAGATAAAACCTGGGACCAGATTCTTTTTTACAATTTAAAATTTTTTAGTTGTGATGGATACCTACTAGTTTTACATAGTTAGTGGTACATGTGATATTTTGATAGAAGCATGTGACATGTAATGATCAAATCAGAGTAATTGGGATACTCATTACCTCAATTATTTATCATTTCTTTTGTTAGGAACATTCCAGTTTCACTCTTCTGGTTATTTGGAAATATGAAATTTAGTTTCTTGCACACACATAGGAACCATGAATGACTGTGGTACCTACCCATGAAGCAGAGATTAGAAAAACTCTGTCTTCTTGTTTTGGGAGGCTGCAAGGAAGCCTACTACAAAAGTTCATGGGATTTGAATTAGAACTCCCTGCATGGAGTAGGTAAGCCAAACCAAAAAAATCATATTAAAAGTAGTCTCTATTGGCCGGGCGTGGTGGCTCACACCTATAATCCCAGCACTTTGGGAGGCCGAGGCGGGTGGATCACGAGGTCAGGAGATCAAGACCATCCTGGCTAACACGGTGAAACCCCGTCTCTACTAAAAATACAGAAAATGAGCTGGGCCTGTTGGTGGGCACCTGTAGTCCCAGCTACTCAGGAGGCTGAGGCAGGAGAATGGCGAGAACCGGCAGGTAGAGCTTGCAGTGAGCCGAGATCCTGCCACTGCACTCCAGCCTGGGGGACAGAGTGAGATTCCGTCTCAAAAAAAAAAAAAAGTAGTCTTTATCTGGTAAAACACACAGCGCTCCGACAGAAGCAAACTGGAAACTGCCTGGTAAGAACATCTCCATACCCAAATGTCCTGGAATGTCAACAGTAAACAATTGCAGTGAAGATGAGCTCACAGTAAAAAAGTCACAAGCTTCTAGGCTTCCGGACCTCCAACTACAAGGAGCATAACTGACCAAAGCCCCCAGATGCTGTGTTCTGACGTCCATCCCTGTATTTGTGGTGCAGTTGAAAACTTTCAAGCTTGCATGGGCTGTTCCCAGTCAATGACTGAATGTGGCAGGGACACTGAAGCAGCCCCTTCCTGGGAGAGGCAGGACTCCGTGGATAGCCGTTTTTAGCATGAGAATTCTCTTGAGGCTTTTCTGAACCTTCCTGGACTATGTAGCAGTTGGGGGTGGTTCCACCCAGCCTTCCTTCTCTCTCTCAATCAGGCGTAGACTCGCATAACGGTCTGACGGCTCTCTCCCAGCCTTTTTCAGTTCCCTTCTCATTTTATCTCACAGACATTTCCCCTACTACAATCCTTGCATGTTTAATCCCATTTTGGCACTTGTTTTTCCCAATTGTTTTTCCTATAGTGCTTCTGTTGGAGCACTACGTGTTTTACCAGATAAAGACTACTTTTTTGAGACGGAGTCTCGCTCTGTCACCCAGGCTGGAGTGCAGTGGCACAATCTCAGCTCACTGCAAGCTCCGCCTCCAGGTTCATGCCATTCTCCTGCCTCAGCCTCCCAATTTGGCACAAATTCCCAGCTTACAGCCTGGCTTTTCCACCAAACAGCAGGTGAAAAGGACACAGTCTTGGCTAGCGGGCAACTACAGATTGTCCCTGGCACAAGCTGCTAAAGGTTTCACCAGTGGTGGCCTATGAAAATGTTCAGGTGGAGGGTAGTAGTGAGTAAGGTGCAGTGATCCAAGATATTAAAAAATATGGAGGGAATAATGCATACAGAGACAGTTGCATCAATGCCCCACAAAAAGGATGTTGGCAGATTAAGGAGTGGAGGCAGTTTATTGCTAAGTTTGTGAGCCAGAGAACCTCTGTGATCACCCTCAAAGTGGCCCAGGTCCCCTGCAGTAGGACAGATGTAACTGAGGGGCAGACTAAAGACTCAATTGTTAGAGTCACAGAGCTCCAGAGGTGTTTGAATGCTCAACCAAAGCAGGTAAATTATGCAAAGGTCAGGGACCTGCAACATGGGATGGGGACATCTGGATGGCACCCTGAGGATGTTCATTCTTCAACCCCCTCAGATCCTCTGGGCTTACAGAGGTGGCTCACCTTCCACAGTAAAGGCTAGCAGTTCTACAGTGCTGGAAGATGCTGCAGAAATCTCACCCCTGCAACAGGTGCCACCTTCAGGATCCAGGATCTGCCCCCACCTCCTCTTTTGCCTGCCAAGCCAATAACTAGGATTGAGGTCATGCTGGCCCTGGTAAGTTAAGAAAGAGACTCTATGCCTAAGGAATTGCAATAGTTAGCCAGCATTAATTGGCAGAAGCCAGGGGAATACTCCTAGGATTTGATTTTGAGGGTGCTTGATCAAGGGGGGCTAAAATGTAAGACTAGATAAGCAAGAATTCATGGACCTAAGGACACTTTCTTGAGACCTGATATTTAACACCCTAGAAAAGTTGTTAGATGATAGGGCAAACTCATTGCTGGGTGGCTTCTAGAAGGCTGGATAAAAAATAGCCTACTGTCATGAAGTAGAAGCGCCTGAGTTACCGTGGCAGATGGTAGATGAATAAAGGGACAGAAGAGGTAGACACGCTGGAATGGATATATTATGTGAGACCAGAAGACCGACCAGTGGAGGTTGATGTTCCATGACAGGGACCAGAGGACAAATCATTCACTAGGGTTATAAGGAATATGCTGGTGAGAGGGGCACCATGGTTGTTTCCTCCTTTGCATGTAAGGGATTATGGCAAGAGAGGTAGTCACAGAGTTGAGTTTGTTGACATCCGTGAGGATGATGGAGTGCTGGGAAGCCAGGAGGCTGACTGCAAAAAAAAAAAAAATAAATAAATAAAATAAATAAATAAATAAATAAATAAATAAATAAATAAATAAATCCGGGTAAGAGCAGAGAACAACTACTCCATTAAAAAGTCACAATCCTTTGTGCAATTCCTGAACTTGAGCCAGTTTTCAGATTTGTAACCCATTGACTGAAGAGGTGGCCTGGTACTAGGAGGAAAGACCTTTCAGCACTATGGCAAGAATGTACTGAGATCATTCCCCAAGTCCTTCCCCAAGGGAGTTATGAGTGCTTACATGGATGTGAAAGAGGGGAACCACCACTCATTATTTGGAATAATAGACACACGGTCTGAGCTGACATCGGTACTTAGAGACCTAAAGTGTCGCCATGGTGCCCCTTGTTAGAATGAGAGCCTGTGGGTGTCACGTAATAGAAAGAATCCTAAGAACCCATCCAGAGGTGATTGTTTTCCCAGTCCCTAAATGTACAATTGGAGTTGATGTATTTGGAAATTGTAGTAACTCCCCATGTAGGTTTCCTGGTCTGTAGAATATGAGCTATTAAAGTAGGCCAAATTGAAACTTTTCAAATTGTCCAACACCTTTCTCACTTCATTCAAGATAATAAATCCAAATATCATATATTTTGGAGTGAGAGGATGGTGAAGATGAATGCCATCATTAAAGGTTTAAAGGATGCAGGGGTGGTGGTTCCTACTTTATCTCTGTTTAATTCACCAATCTGGTTCCTTAGAAACTGAACAGATTCTGGCAGTCCTCTACACTGCCATAGACTTAATCAAGTATCAGCCCAAACAGCACTTGCTATCCCAGATGTGGTATTGTTCCTAGAGCGTTTTATTAAGTCCTCAAGTTCATGGTATGAAGACACTGATTTGGTTAATATGTTCTTTTTCATTCCCATTAGAAAAGAGGATCAGAAACAGTTTGTATTCATGTGGGAGGGACAATAATATTCATTCACAATTTTGTCTCAGATCTGTGTTTCTGCCACCCTCTGTGATGGTGTAGTCTAAAGGATCTGGACTGCCTGGACACCCCATAGAACATCACTCTGATCTATTACATTGACAACATCATGATGATTGGACAAGTTGAACAAGAAGTAACTAGTGTGAGGTGTCTTGGGAAAACACATGTGCTCTAATGGTTGGGAAGTTTCAGTGAAGACTTCTAGAGGTTTGGTAGTCATTGGCATGCTGGGATATCCTCTCCAAAGCAAAAGAAAAATTGCTGCATCTTATATCCCCTATCACAAATGAAACAGCATCTGGTAGGCCTCTTTGAGTTCTGGAGGCAACACATCCCACATCTAGGGATATTGCTTCCACCCATGCACCAGATGATATGGAAGGCTGCCAGCTTTGAGTACTGTTCAGAGCAGGAAAGGGCGCCACAGCAGGTCCAGGCTGTGGTGCAGCACCCCCTACTATTTGGGTCATGTGATCTAGCAGATCCTATTGTGTCAAAGGCATCAGTGGTAGAAAAGATGCAGTGTGGAGTATATGGTAAACTCCAGCAGGAGAATCTTAATGCAGACCTTTGAGATTCTGGAGCCAGGCCCTTTTCAACAGGGAATAATATGTCCTTGGAGAAAAAGCTCTTGATTTGTTACTGGACCATGACAGAGGTAGAACCCTTGGCTGTAGGACTCCAAGTGACTGTGCGTCTGGGACTTCTCATTATAAACCGGCTTCTGTTGGCTTTACCAAGCCATAAAGTCATATGGACCCAGAAGCAGTCTATCATAAGATGGAAATACTAAATCTGAGATGGATCCCAAGAAGAATGAGAGGATATGAGAAAGCTAAACAAACAGGTGGCCCAGACTCCCACATCACCCACCACAGTTGCACCAGGGCCCCTCCCTCAGCTTGTGCCTATGGCTAAATTTGGGATTATAATTGGTTTCAGCTGACCAACTGAAAGAGGAGGAAAAAGCCAGAGTTTTGTTTACAGGTGGCTTGACTTGGTACTTGGGTACAAACTGAATATTGACAGTAGCTTCATCATAGCCTCATTCAGGGGCAGCCGTGAAGGCAGTCAGGTGGAAAAGTCTTCCCAATGAACATAGACATGAGCCATGTATCCGATCATCCACTTGTGTGGAAGGAGAAGTGGCCTGAAATGAGAATATGGATCCTGGAAGGTGACCGATGGCCTGGCCATCTGGTCAAGAACCTGAAAGGAAGGTTAGAGAAAAGGAGGTCTTTGGAGTCTTATGGCTAGACATATGGAACCGGGCACAAAAGTGCAAAGATTTTGTATCTTACATTAATGCCCACCAGAAAGCATCCACCATGGAAAAGGCACTGAAAAACCAAATGAATAAAATGATTTGGCATTAGCCAGCCTTCGTCACTAGTCACCCCAGAACTGATATGCTGGACATGTGAATAGAGTAGAAGAGATGGAAATCACATTTTGTCTCAGTAGTATGAATTTTCACTTACCAAAGTAGGTTTAGTGACTTCTTTTAATGAGCGTCCAAATTGTTAGCAACACCAAGCTTCTCATACGGCACGATTGGGTGACAAGTTGATTACATTGAGACCTTTCCATTCTGAAAGGGCCAGTTGTTGATCTTCACAGGGAACAATACCTATTTTGAGGATGGATTTGCTTTTTCTGCCTTCAGAGCATCATATTAACACTATTATTCTGGGACTTACTGAATGCCTGGTCCATGTACATAGAATTCCACTCTCAATAGCATCTGACCAACGGACCCACTTTACATCAAAGGAAGTTTGAAATGGACTCATGCCCATGGGATCCACTGGTCATATCACATTGTGTACCCAAGAGGCAGCTGCCCTCATAGGATTCTGCAATGGCCTTCAAAAGTTGTAGCTAAAATGTTAGTATGGAGGAAGCACTTTGAAAGAATGGGCTATTATCCTTAAGGATACAATGCATTGATTAAATCAGAGACTCCTATATAATACCATATCCTCAGTAAGAAGAGAACTCGAGTTCAGGAATGAAGAGGTGGAAGCAGAGTGGGTCCATTTGCCATAGCTTCCAATAACCCATTTGGGGATTTTGTGCTTCCTGCCTTTGCTACTTTTGTCCCCCAAGGGTGCACATTCTTGCTTGAAGACACAACAAGTGTCCCAATGAATTACATGTTACAGAGACCACTAGGACACTTTGGAGTCCCATTTCCAAGGTAAACAGGCAGGAATCAGAGTCATCATACAGGCAGGGATAATTGGTCCTGATCAAGGAGACCAAGGCTGGTTCTACACAATGGTGACAGGGAAGAATACAGGTGGAACACAAGTGATCCACTTAGGTGTTTCCTGGTATTCTTGTCCCATTATAACTGTGAACAAATGTGTAACAACTCCGAACAGTGAAGGGTATGATTCTTAAGGGTTCAAACTCCTCAGGTATTAAGGCTTGGATCACATGACCAGGTAAACCACCAAGATCTGCTGAGATGATAGTTGAAAATGAGGGAAAGGCATTTAGAATGGTTTGGGGAGGAGGGAGAGAGGAGGACCAGTTGTGGCCTTGATCAATTGCAGTGATGAGAGTTGTTCATCCCATTAATCTCCCTCTTCTGAGTTTTTTTGAAGAAGAAAGGCTCACAGAAATCACTAAAGAAGAGCTGCCTGAACCTTTGTGGACAAGCGGATCAACATGGCATAAGGGATGGACTATGGCATCCATGAGAATAAGACTTACAGACTCTCTCCTGTAAGTAATGTAATGAACCAAAGGCCCAAGCCGCTGCACTCTGGCATCCATTGCCTTTTGTCTTAGTCCATTCAGGCTGTTATAACAATACCATAAACGGAGTGGTTTATAAACTACAATTCATTTCTTCTATTTCTAGAGCCTGGGAAGTTCAAGAGCAAGGCAATGGTCAATTTGGTGTCTGATGAGAGAAGATAACTTCCTGGTTCATAACAGCTATCTTCTCTCTTTGTGTTCACATAGTGGGAGAAAGAGAGAAGGAATTCTCTGGGGTCTCTGTTATGAAGGCACTAATCCCATTCACGAGAGCTTCACTCTCATGATCTAATCACCACCCAAAGACCCCACCTCCAAATACTATCCAATTGATTAGGATTTAAAATCTGAAATTTGTGGGACAGAAACATTCAGTCTATGGTGCTCTGTTTTTGCTGAGGTCTTGCTTCCTATGAACTGCTTCTAGCCAGTGACTGAGCAGGGCGGGAATGCTAAAGCAAGCCTGTTCCAGATGCTCACCTCAGATCAAGATGCCCTGACAGTCTTGTCAGGAGCCATTTAGATTTCACTAGGTTCTAGACCCATTCCACCCAACTTCTCTTCCTTCTATCCTTCACTTAGGGGTCAAATTTGCATCATGATCTGATGGTTCTTCCAGATTTTCTCATCTCCCTCTCCATATTTTTTTAGAGACATTCCTCTAACAAAATTCGTGCTTGTTTAATCCAACTTTGGTCCGAAATGTAAACAGTTCTGAGGTTAGGAAATTTTGGCTTAGAGAAATGATGACAGTGGAAGTTGGATATCAGTATCAATCCCATTATTTTGTGATTCGCTAGAGATAGAGCTCTCTGGGATTGATTCAAATGTCAGATGTTACACCAAGAAAAATGATGTTTCTGAGAAGTGTTCAGAATAAGACTAATAGTGTCTTATTTCCAAGGGTCAAAGTAACTTGCTCTGAGAATGCATAAACTTAATCCTTGCCCTTCCTTCTTTCCTTCCTTCCTTCCTTCCTTCCTTCCTTCCTTCCTTCCTTCCTCCCTCCCTCCCTTCTTTCTCTCCCTCCCTCCCTCTTCCCTCCTCTCTCTCTCTGTCTCTCTCCTCTCCCTTCCTTTCTTTTTGGACCCCATTGACTCTGTCTCAAGATTGTAGTTAGTAACTGACAATGATTACACTATAGTTCCATCATGAAAACATAGTTCTCATGCCAGAAGTTTATGATGACTTTTAGTTTGAAATTTCTCAAGGTTCAGTTTCAGATCAAGGGTGAATGTTCTTGGAAAGTTTGAACTTAATCAGAAACATTATTTTAGAATTATGATCTTAGAGTAATTTCTGGGTTTTTAGATTTGGAAATATATACATATATATTTATTTTTACCAGTTGTCCACTCCTTGCTCAGAGATTTGGGTTAAAATATTCATCATTTAATAATAATTTTTTCCTCCTCTTCGGTTCTTACACATTTGCACAAATTTAGTTTCACTTCTACTGTCAGCACTGCACCCCGAATTAAACCTGAATTCACTCCAACTTCAAGTTCTAACTGGGTCAGGTTTGCTAAGAAGTAAGACCAGTTTTATCAACTCTTTTTATAAAATTGAGTTGGGTTTCAAGAGCGTAATGAAACCAGAACGTGGGGGAGTTTAGAATGTAGTCTGGTCTCAATTTGTCTGCTGTTTGAAAACCACGGTCTAGTTTCAACCCTACTAACCTTGGATAGTTGAATTAAAAAAAGAAAAAAAGTAAGCGGCAAATCCCAGCAATCCATGGAATACAACAGCATCTTTTGAAGGACAATAAACTCAGAAGGGAAAGGAAACACGGAATTTTTCATGTAAGATTTGCCAGTAGAGTAAAACAATCTTATCAGAATTTAAATTAGTTTTTGTCTCTTCGGAGAGAAACCTTGGGGCTCCTTCTGATGCTCCTTAGATGCTTGGGCATCTAAGCTGAGTTTATTTATGTCTTTTATCTCTTTCTTGATCAATTTCTTTCATCTGTGTTCCTAATATCTCAGCTCCCCCATCCGTCTCACCTTACTCTGGGCTCTGTTTCACCTCAGTCCTAATTGAAGTTATAAAGGTTTTACGTCTCAGTCCTTCATTGAAAGAGCCTTAGCCCCAGTAATTATCTAAGACTTGGGTTCAGTGAATTTCACATCGCTGAGCTCTCACGTGGCTCCTGCTCTTGGAAATGGCCACTGGACTGCCTCCATAGTCAGGTAAGGCCCAGCTTTTCCCCGGTCCCTTTTGCTTGGATCTGAGAGGACTGAGTTTCTGCTTGGGCTCTCTTGGCTGCCTTGCTCTGAACAGTTCTTTTCCCTGGGGCCAGAAGCCCTGTCCTGAACTCTATCTTTCTATCCTGGGAGCTGGGGCTCACCCATCTGTGGGCCCACCTTCCCAATGAAGACATATCCGGCTGCTGCCTGCCTGGTTTCCTCCTCGTGCTCTACATACCTGCCTGCATGCGATACCTTTTCTTTAGGTTCTAGTGCAGTTACTCAAATTATGCCTGGTGAAAGTTTGTCATCACACCTGCTCTGATCCCCAGAGGGGCCTGATACTCGGCTGCAGTCCTGCACAAGTGGTAGGTAAGGAGAAAATCTCCTTCCTCTCCATCTCTACTTGCCTTGAATGGTTGTGAGGCAGGAACATGCCTCTCCTCAATTATCATAATGTAATAGTGATTTCTTTTTCTAGTGGTACACTGCCATAACTGAAAATGTTTCTGGTATTCAAAGACCTGTAGCACAATCTTTGCAATATCTTCAAAGGCAGCACTCATTTATTGTTTGAATGTGAATTTGATTTTTCCCCCAACAATTTTCTCATTAACTAAGGACAGTTGGTGATCAAACCAGGTGTTTTCCACTTTGTAGCAAAACCAAGACAGGATCACAAAGTAGTAACACACTGCAATTTTTTCTCCCCCATAAACGTGAGAATAATTCCAAGAGGTATCCCAGAGATGTTCTCAACAAGGACAGCATTGCTGGAAAATTATAGCCTTCTAAACTGACATATTTGAAGGGTTACAGTCACTTGGATTTGCAGTTTTATATTCACCTTCCTGTAAAGATAAAACAATTGACCTTTCATTATTGAGAGTTTCTTGAAGCTATGATGAGCTGTGGGGAGCCAGCCATCCTTACATTTCCCTGGGATTCTCCTTGTTACTGGTGGAGATTTCTCCTTAAATATTATACTATTGTCTTAAACTTAGGTAAATCAAAGGGCTCCACGTGCTAAAGAAAGGTGAGCCTCTTTTCCTTCTTTTGTCTCCTTCTACCAGAGAAGACGCTGACATGGTCAGGAGTCTTGGACTATACTCCTATAACTCAGACAGAAAAGTATCTTTAAGTAGGAATATTATTCTGACAGAGAGGAATCAGCCAGAGAATTATTCTAAAATTGCATAAGATTGGTCCCTCAATTTTCTGTCCATGGTATGCTGAAGGTCATGTCTATTTTATTATACTGAATGTGGAATATCTGGGAATTATCTGATACCTGATTCTGACAGTTTTAACCCTTGACATCTGAATCCACCTTAAACTGAAGGTAACCTGCCCGACCTGCTTGGTGTATCTTGTATGATTTCTGTAAAGTTAGAAACTGAGGACATGCACTCAGACAATGCAAAGTCAGCAGTTGATGTGGAGCCAGGCTTAGCCCTCTGCCTTTGAGGGTCAGCTTTTCCTTGTCACAACCAAAAAGAGATGAACCTTAAAGTTCTGATTCCCATATTCAAGGTCTCAATGAGTTTGGGCCCAGATAGCTCAGACTATATTAAACAAATTTACCTCCTTCTAAAATTTGCCCCACTATGATGGATATCTTTAATACCTTGGTTGTGGTTTCAAAAGCTAAAAAAATTTTGCCCCACTAAAGTCTCACTCTTATATAGGTCACATAATCCACTTATTTGCATGTCCAATGGACCATATCTAATAATGTAATTTATCTTTGGGGAAAAGAATGTGTTTCTTAATGTGTACAGTATCTTTTATAGCATTTCAGGAAAGTTAACACAAGAAATGCTTTAAGTTTATTGTGCTGATGATAGAGTAACAAAGTGGAGAAGCCGATGGTGTAATACATTGTGCCAGAGAAATTCCTTCTTTGGTGTATATTCTAGAAACTGGAGTTCTCATATAGACTAATCTTGGATTTTAAAGCTCTGCATGAAAGAGAAGAAGCTAAATCCATATCTTACCTCCTTTCAACTTCTCCAAAACCCGGAATGCCAAAGTTCTGATGACCTGACATATACTTAGTGTTATATAAACATTAAAAAGACTTAATTTTTGTTATTTGCAATATCCTCTTTTTCTAACCACAAAATAACACATATACATTCATAAAAATGGAAAATACAGGTAGGTAAAATATGAAAATAAAAATTTTATGTAAAAATTATGTAAGCATCACTAACATGTTACTATATATAATTCTGCATGTATTTTTGCTTTAATTTTACAAAGCAGATCATATTCTAAATATGATTTTATAATCTGATTTTAAAATTTATATATCATGAAGGGAAAATACACTTTTAATTAAAAATTGTTGAGAGTTAAAAGTAAGAGACCCTTCCTAATAGTGCCTCCTTATCTCTCAGGTGAGAAAAACTCTGATGCAATTGTATAACTAAAATAATTCACATTTAGGCAGCATCAGAGCCAGGCCTATAACTAAAACCTCTTAAATCTTGGGTAACTACTTTATGCATTTTACAAGTGTCCTTTCTTACTTTTCATATGCTATAACTAAATCCAGAGTGATTAATTGGTATTAGAGAACATGGCAAATTCTTATCTTCCTCTTATGTCCTTTAGCTTGGCTAAATGTTTGCTGGAAAACAGTCGGTAGGATCAATTAACACAGAATTTATTGAAACTATTTTATAGAAATAATTTGTACATTTTGTGACGGGTTTTACAAACTTTAAAGTTTCAAATTGAGATCTCTCTGCAGGAACAACAGGATTTGAGGCATTGAATCTCAGTAACATCTCAAACTGCCATAAATCTCTAAAAAGTTGTTATCTAACTCAGTGTCAACAGAAACATGATTAAATCTAAGTAAGAATTTCCTTTTAGGTTTGTGACTTCAAAAAACCATTTATGCTGAAGAAATTTAAGTTAAAGACTCTAAAAAAGAGTCAATGAGTCTTATCAATCACAATCAATTTTGTTTGCTAAATTTAGTACTAGAATGACATTATCTGTACATTCTTTGTATAAAAACATCTAGCAGAGCAATTTTTGGGGTTTTGTGATATCAAGAGGTTTTTGGAATTTTAGGAAAGTTCCACCCACAATAAAAACCAACGTTCTCTTTTTGCTGATTAATTCTATCAGATGGGTCAGAATCGATGCTTCTTTGAATACATGCAAATTATCCTTCATTTAAAGTTTCTATTTTGTCTTTCTTCCTTTGTTTCATTTGTTTCTCATTTCTCTTATTCTTCTCATTTTCTTCTTTATTCCCATACTTTATTCCCATTGTGTTTATGGGTACCCAAAATAAAAATCTTAAGGATATCATTTATTTTTTTTCAGTTTTTCTTTGCTACAGGAGATACTGAAGTCAGTGAGTATATTCAGATTATATAAATGTCATTCACTGACATAGATATTTTATGTTGTTAAAGTGAAAAAAAAAAAAAAACGCCTGGTTATTTGGAGAGAGATTCAGATAATTTCTGAAAGTGATCTATTTTCTCAAATGGAAATAGTGATTACAAATGATGAGAAAATAACTGCATTTATTTGGCAACATGATCATAAACTTGCTTACCGAATTTATCCTATGAATCTGGATAATGAATTCCAGTGACAAACATTTAATTTTTAAATATCATAACTTCCTTTAGCTCTTTTTTTTTTGTTAGCTTAAAATTCCAGATAAGCTTACTTGTTCTTATGCTCACAACTGTCTATCTTATCCAAAGGATGAAATGCAGGAGATGCATTTGATGGAAGCTTCTTGACCTGCTTATATATTTATTATTATTATTATTATTATACTTTAAGTTCTAGGGTACATGTGTATAATGTGCAGGTTTGTTACATATGTATACTTGTGCCATGTTGGTGTGCTGCTTATATTTTAAGAGCACAGGAAACACATGTTTCTGGTGCTTTCTACTTGTCAGCATTTCTTAACCAATGGAACAGAAATGTCTAGAACTACAGAGTTCAAACTTTGCATGTGGCAAGAACTTTATGTGATCAGACTGAATGTAAATAATGTTGAGAAATGACAAAAATATAAGCAATGGATTTCTAAGCAGACAATGTCATTGCCATGACATGGTCCTATCAGGTGCATACAGAAACTGAGCTCTATGCATGTACCAGACAAAAACCAAAGAGCTTTGGTTTTAATTACAGTGCATTACTCTTATTGCCCTCAACAGGTCCTGATGTGACCATGTAAATGCAATTATTTAGTTTCTTCCTCATGGCTGAAGTTTTGGGCCAGAGATTTTCCTCTTAGAACATAATCTATGAAATGGGGCCTGCTAAGGAAAGCTGCTTAATGTAACCAGCTCCTTCTAAATCATATTCTCCTAAAGCACACTGGAATAATACAGTTCATTGGGTCAACGTTTTCTAACATGGCTTCCCTCCATCTCATTTAGATAGTCCACAGCTGAGTAACCAGTTAGAAAATTGTGCGCAGGAGAGGGCAGAGCCAGTGATCCACATCTCAGATTCTAGCTGATGACGGTTCAGTGTGATGTGGGATCAGAATTGCAGATAATGAGAAATAACCAGAATCTTTTCTCCTTGCCTCAGCTCATGAAGGATGTGTCTATCAGTTCATTCTTTTGACACTTGGAAAGAAGTGGAAGGTGGCTTCAGATTTGGCCAGATTACATTCAGAGAAGAACAAAACATATGGCCAATAATACTGTAAGACCAATGGTGTGCTTTCTGAGATGGTGAATGCCTATAGAATCTGTCAGTATGACTATTTTTTTGTGTGTGTGGTAAAGTGCACATAACATAAAATTTACTGTTTTAACCATTTCAAAGTGTACAATTCAGTGGCATTTAGTATATTCACGACATCATGTAACAGTTACTACCGTGCTGCTCCAGAGTGTTTTCATTACCCAAAAAGGAAATCTCACACCATCAAGCAGTCATTCCCCATTCTCCCCTCTCACATCCCCTAGCAATCAATAATCTGTTTTCTGGCTCTACAGGCTTGCTTATTCTGGATATTTCATATAAGTGGAATCGTACAATACATGTCCTTTTGTGTCTGGCTTCTTTCACTCAGCATAATGTTTTCAAAGTTTACCTGTGTTGTAGCATGCACCTTCATTCCTTTTTATGGCTGAATAATATTCCGTGGTGTAGAGAGAGCACACTTTGTTTATCCGTTCATCAGTTGATGGACACTTGGGATGTTTCCACTTTGGCTGTTGTGATTAATGCTGCTATGAGACCATATGTATATGTTTTTTTACTTAAATGATTTGCTGATTTGTGTTTGTGGGTACCCAAGACCTAGCAGGAAGTTTGGTGGGGCTGGGTTTGAAGTTGCAAACTGGGCAGAAAACTAGAGCCAGAAGCCATGTCAGTTCGAGAGGTTCTGGGGAAGATGATGAATGATGGTAAAGGCAGTGAGAAGAAAATCACATTAGCGTCAAGAGCCCTTGGATTCTCATCTTGGTTCCGCCACCAGCAGGCTGTGTGAGTGATTTGGGTAAATCATTTCACCTTCCTGGGCCTTCATGTTCTCTCTTTAAAATGAGACAGCAGAACTCACTAACATTTCTTCTAGCTCCAGGAGTCAAAGCCTGCCACAGGCTGTGCAAACACCCTGTATTTTTTGTCACCTGACACACCCTTTTCCACCATCACAGCTGCTGTCACTCACAATGTAAACAGTAGAGGTACTCTTTTTGTATATTTTCTGTACTCGAGGTTTGGCATAACCATTTCCTATGAACTGGAAGTATGAAGAGGGTCAAGGCCTGGCGTCATTGAAATGTGGCAGTCGCAAGCAGGCCCCAAAATAACACAGCTCAAAATATGAAAGCAATGTCTCTGTAACCAAGAAACTGAAATAAGTGCTCGAGGTTGAGATTTTATCAGCCACAAATGTCATGCAAGAAATGGGTTCCATCAAATGTTTGGTACTTCCAATGTTACTATTTATAGATAACTAGCAACTTTTGGGGTGTAGGTGGGTGGTTCATTCAGCATTAAAGACGATTGGTAGTCCAAGTCCAAGATTTCCCTCTCCTTGCACTAAGGCAAGAAAACATTAGTGATTTGTGAAGTTTCTTCTTTTGTAAAATGGAAATGGTACTGGGTAATCTCAGCTTGTTCTAAATAGAAATCAGGTGCACTCCTGAATGTACCATTCAGGTGGGGTACGTTGCGGGGAGGGTGTCGTGGGTCAAATATGAGCCTATTTACCCTTCCCTTTCTGTTTATTTCTCCTTGACAATGAAAGAATAAGATCTGAATATGTGACCCTGGGCAAGTCAATTACCTTCTCAATATCAGTTTCCTACTCTGTAAAATAGGAAGGTTACCTATTTTTGAAAACATCTATTTTTGGCTTTTGATAAAGCCACTTACCTAAATTTATTTATGGCTGGCTGTGTTGCAACAGGGCTGAGGGATTAAGAAAAAAGACAACATCCAACTTTAATTTTACTTTTAGGAGTGAGACGCTAAGGACGTTGACAGACAATCAGAGATGACAATGTCTAAAATTCAAAATATAATAACAACATTATCCATGAGTGGAGATAAGATATTCAAAAGATGTAATCATATAAAGTAAGGAGCTTAGGCAATTAGAACACAGATTCCTTGTACAAATTGCTTTGTGACCACAGTTAACGTATTATTAATGTTATTTTTTGAGACAGTCTCGCTCTGTTGCCCAGGCTGGAGTGCAGTGTTATGATCTCAGCTCACTGCAACCTCTGCCTCCTGGGTTCAGCAATTCTCATGCCTCAGCCTCCCAAGTAGCTAGGACTATAGGCACACACCACCACGCCCAGCTAATTTTTGTATTTTTAGTAGTGATGAGGTTTCACCATGTTGGGCAGGCTGGTCTCAAACTCCGGACCTCAAGTGATCCACCCACCTCAGCCTCCCAAAGTGCTGGGATTACAGGCATGAGCCACCATGCCCAGCCGACTTATTATTTACTCATTCAGGCTGGGCACGGTGGCTTACGCCTGTAATCCCAGCACTTTGGGAGGCCGACGCAGGTGGATCATGAGGTCAGGAGATTGAGACCATCCTGGCTAACATGGTGAAACCCTGTCTCTACTAAAAATACAAAAAAAAAGAGCCGTGTGTGGTGGCAGGTGCCTGTAGTCCCAGCTACTCAGGAGGCTGAGGCAGGAGAATGGCGTGAACCCGGGAGTCAGAGCTTGCAGTGAGCCGAGGTCGCGCCACTGCACTCCAGCCTGGGCGACAGAGCGAGACTCCGTCTCAAAATAATAATAATAAAAAAAATTTATTCATTCAAAAATATTTGTTTTCGTCTCTATATAATTAAATCTGTGACAGGTGAAGATTACCCCTCAACTGAAGCAGGCTCTGCATTTCATTGTCATCCAAATCAGCAAATAAAACTTTGCTTCCGTGACAACCCTGTTCACAATGTAAACTGAAAAGCCAGCAGGAGCCTACTCTGTTTCCCCACAAAAGGACTGACAAAGTCCACAGCTCAGAAGCATCCATTTTTTACCTAATTTTATGAAATGGATTATAGTTTTCTAGGGACTGAAAATTAATCTGCCTTATTTATTAAAGTGGGTTCTTGCCCAGCCCATATTTTCACCCTTTAATGGTAATGAAGCTAAAATTTCTTTCCAGTCACTTTGCATATCATTTCCTTTCTCTTTAATTCTCTTTCAAGTGAGATGATTGATAGATTCTTCTTCAGCAGTCACTTACTTTGGTAGATGATTTTCTTTTTCCTTTGAAGTCAATTTTGAAAGGAGCTCTGTGTGATGAGCTAATTAGCACAAACACACAGAGTATATAACCTTAATTAGGCATGATTATAGGTTCAACGTAATGGGATGTCCTGAAACTGCACACTATGCAAATATTAGACTTTTCATTCTTCCC
This sequence comes from Piliocolobus tephrosceles, assembly GCF_002776525.5. Lineage (NCBI taxonomy): Eukaryota > Metazoa > Chordata > Mammalia > Primates > Cercopithecidae > Piliocolobus > Piliocolobus tephrosceles. The sequence continues at coordinate 90,324,045 of NC_045444.1, forward strand.
ATTACATCCGAAACCGTCAAGCAAAGGATGTTTTGCAGTAGGTACCACAGTCAATGCCAGGTGCAAATCTTTCAATAAAAAGTTGATTTTTTTTTTTTTTTGGTGTACTAGTTGGGTAAAAGATAATTGGAGGAGGTTTAGGGAAAAAAAGGTTCAAAAATCTGAAAAGTTGAATTGAGTTCAGGATAAGCTGTACCAGCTGAGGAATTTTACAATTAAGTAAACAACCCAGTTACTCTTCAAACTCTACCTCATTTGGAATTCTGAAGATACTTCACCATAGGCACCACTGTGAATTATGCAAATCTTGAGAGATCTTTCAAACCCAGTAACCACTAAGAGTACTACAAAACCAATCTGGGGTTTACTCAAGCTATTAGGATATAAGAAGATAATGAGTATAAATGAAATCACAGTGAATCCCCAAGTCCTAATTTTAGCCGATTATTTTCATTTCCTTTACCACCAACCCCCCCACCTTTTTTTCTTTTATAATTGGAGTGGTAAAAATAATTAGCAAATTGACTTTCCCCTTCCTAACCTGAAATGAAAATATCCAAGGATGTCTACCCTTAGACATTTGAATATTCAGCCACTGAATAATTGGGAGCTTATAATACATAATTCTTAGATTATGTGTAGAGTTGTGAGGTTTTACACTCAATCAGGTAAAAAATAATAAGCTGTTTGGTTCCAGATACTCACGGAAATACTGACAGAGCAGAAATTAAATATCTGAGTATTAGAATAATTAGTATCTGACTGTAATCTAAAATACCATCTATTCAGTAGAAATGATAATGAAAGAGGATTTATATAACAGCTGAAATTTAAATTCCATAGCTTTCTCTGTGTTGAATATGTAAGCTAATTTCTCCTGAGAACATAGTATATTATAGGCACAGTGTTCAATAACTTCTTGGTATAGGCTCAATGAATCATCACAATAATAATATAAGATAGTTCCTGTAAATTACCCATATTTTGCAGATGAGGAAGCTGAGGATCAGAGAAGTTAAAAAATGTCATCCAAGATCACATATCCGGAAGCAGCAGAGCCAGGACTTGAACTCATGTCTGTCTGATTCCAGCCATGCTTTTAATCACTCTGCTGGGCTCATTAGTGCCTATCAGGCCTCTGATTGTGTGCTTATTGATTAGCACTTTCCCCAGAGCTGGAAACGAGATGCTGGAGAAATAAAAACGCTTGAGATCTAAACTGAAATGCAGAAATTCTCTATTATCTATTAGGTACAAAGGAGGCCTTGATTAGGTGCTTTGTGTGTGTTGAGGATGTAAGTGCTGTGGAAATAGAATTTGGAGGAAGACAGAATTGTACGTGATTGACTATAATAAATACAAACCTATATGATATAACATGTTATTACTGTACATAAGATAACTGGGGAAAAATAAGTACTGAATGGGAATGAGAAGACGAAGATTTCAATCCAGTTTTTGCCACATATCAAATGTAACACTGTATCGATGAGGGTCTCAACAGGAAACAGGGGGTTCAAATAAGAGATTCAATGAAAGAACTACTTTGAGAAATATTAAAAAGCATCAGGAGTGGAGGTTGGTAATGCACCCAAACACTAACAACAGTGGAAGCTGATAGCACCCCTAGGATGGAAAGGACCAGCGGAGGTAAGAGTGAGAACTGGCATCACAGAACAGGGGCCACCAAACAGGAACTATACTTGTGGAGAGGTACTGTTACTACCAGATACATGGCCCTGAAACTGGAAGAGGGCAGGGAAGAAAGACCTGGACTTCCACCTTGTACTTTCTGATCTGCTGGGAACTTCCAATGCTAAGACCTCAGAAGACACCCTGACAGGGAACTAAGGAGAGACGTTGTCTACAGGGGTCTGTCCCAGGTGGAGCTTGGATCTGAGGAAAGCAGATGGAGAATCACCTTCAGCAAGTCACTTTTCCTCTCTACATTTCAGTTTGCTCATCTATGGTTTATTGCCTACCATATTATTAATAATATAAATAGTTGGCCTTATAATTTTTACTTCCATTTTTTTTGAAAAACCTCAAATTTACAAAGAATTTGTAAGAATAGTACCATGAACACACACATATTCTTCACCTAGATTCACCAATTGTTAACATTTCATCACTGTTGTTTAATTCTTTTTACCTTTCTCTGCTAACACAGGTGCATATTTTTGCTGAACCATCTGAGAGTACTTGCTGACATTCTGACACTTAAACCTTGAATACCTGAGTATTATCTATAAACAAGGATGGTTTCCTACATAACCCCAGTGCAATGATCACATTCAGGAAATTTAACATTAAGGCAATGCTATTATGAAATATGGGCTATATTCAAATTTCTCCCAATGTCTCAGTAATCTGCTTTGTATTATTTTTTTCAAGCAAGAATCATACATTAAATTCTGTTGTCATGTCTTTATTTTCTCCTTCAATCTAGAGTGGTTTTCCAGGCTTTTCTCTTTTTAATCTTTTGTAATACTAACATTTTTGAAGAATCTAAGCCAGTTATTTTGCAGAATATGGATTTGTCTGATTATTTCTTCATGCTTAGATTCAGTTAAAACAATTTTGGCAATAACTACACAAAGTTGTTGTGTCCTTCTCAGTGTATTGTATCTGGAGGTACCTATGTCAGAACACTCCATCACGGTAATCTTCAGTTGGGATCACTTGGTTAAGGCAGTATCTGCTAGATTTATCAATTATCTTTTCCCTATTATAATTATCAAGTAATCTGTGGGGTGGTATATGTGAATATATCTTCTCATCAAGATTCTTTTACCCAGCTTTTTTTTTTAAACAACCATTTGAATTTTCTTGCTATGACAGAATTAGTTTCATAAAAGCATAATTAAGGTATCTAGTAAGATGTCTTTGAAGGTTCTAATTACAACCCTCATCTCTTCTTATGTTAAACTGCTTTCATTCATTTACCACTCATTTAAAAAATGTTTAGAGAATGCTCCTTTTGTGACTTGGCCTGTGACACTTTCATCAGTGGCTTCATGGTTGCCTAAACTAATAATGTCTCTTCCTGTGCTCCAGAATCCTATTAGCAACTGCTTTCCATAGATGCCATAAACTCAACATACCCAAATGAAAGCTGTCGTTTCACTTTCTTACCTGCTCTTCCTGTTATTTATTCCAGTAAATTGCACCTCTGTCTTCTCAGTGACCCTATATAATTAGAAAGGACTATTTATTGAGTGGCATTCTGTTACAATAGGCCTTATATACATGTTACATGCATTATCTCATTTAATCCTTTCAATAATCTTGAGAAGAAGATGCCATTATCTGGAGGACATTGGGCTTTGAGCCCCAGGTAAACATTAAGCAAGTCCTTTTGCTAGGAGGCAAATCCAGTTATCTTGGACTTCAAAATCTTTGCTTTAGCATAGTGATAAAGAGTATCACTGGCTTCAAATCCTGTCTCTGCCACTTCCTACGGGTTATTGGATAAGTCACCTTAACTTTCAATGCCTTGGTTTCCTTCTTTATGAAATGGGAAAAATGATAACTCTTGTCTTGTAGGGTTGTTCTGAGACTTGAAAGAAGCAAAACTTGCTGGGTGCAGTGGCTCACGCCTGTAATCCCTGCACTTTGGGAGGCCAAGGCGGGTAGATCACCTGAGGTCAGGAATTCGAGACTAGCCTGGTCAACATGGCGAAACCCTGTCTCTACTAAAATAATACAAAAAATTAGCTGGGCGTGGTGGTGGGTGCCTGTAATCTCAGCTACTTGGGAGGCTGAGGCAGGAGAATCGCTTGAACCCAGGAGGCAGACGTTGCAGTTAGCCAAGATTGCACCATTGCACTCCAGCCTGGGCAACAAGAGCGAAACTCTGTCCCCCCAAAAAAAAGAAAAGAAAGAAAGAAAACTTAACATTTGAACAATTTCTGCAGCACCACAGTACTTTCCAAACTATAATTTTGGTGTCATTCATTCTAAACTTCTCCCTGCACTCACTGATTGTGGACTAATCCTGTAGGGACCTTGTCTTCACAGCTGTCATTACCTTAGTTTAGACCAGGGGTTGGCAAACCATGGCCCACAGGCCAAATCCAGACTTCACCTATTTTTGTAAATAAAGTTTTATTGGAATGCACACATACCCATTTGTTTACATATAACATATGGCTTCTTTCATTCTAAAATGACATAGTTGAGTAGTGGCAACAGAGACCATATGGTTGGCAAATCATAATATATTTACTATTTTACCCCCTACAGAAAGCTTTCCAAATCCTGGTGCCTGGCGTATTCCAATAGTCTTCTTCCCAGTTTTCCTGGTTACATTTCTCCCTGAACCCATCCTCCCCATCCCTAAAATTTCCCCCAAATGTGAACTCAGTCATACCAATTTGCTCCGTATGTTTCATTGGTCCTTGCTGCTAGGAGGATCAGCTTGCACCTTCTGCTCATCCCCAGACAAGCTTTGTCCTCTGACCATAACGAGCTCTTCATACCATTTCCAGCTTTAGCCCATGCTGTTCTTCTTGTCTGAATATCCACCCTTTTCCCTGTTCTCAATAATAAGTTCAGGCTTTTCTTCCTCTGAGAAGCCCTTTCTGATTTCCACAGGCTGAACCAGTGGCTTCTGCTCCTCTACATAATACTTCAATTCCAGCATTGATCTCACTCTATCATGATCATGGGTTTAGCTATCTGTCCTTGCCACTGCTGTGTGTTCCTCTTGAAGGCAGGAACATTTGTTTTTCACTTTTTAGAAAACCTCCGGTGCCCAGTCTGGCATTAGTAAGTGCCCATTAGGTTGCTATTGCTAGTTGGTATTTGAGCTGTGGCTTGAAGATTTCTATAAGGTGTAGTGGAGTATAGAAAACAGGCAGGTCAGAAGGGGCTTCCTGGAGGAGGTGACAGCTGAGCTAAGTCCTGGAAGATGAGAAGGAGTATAAAATAAGATAATAGGAGAAAAAAGGCAGTAGGAACAGCATGGGTAAAAGTGATGAGTCCTGAAAGAGACATGCGGAAGGAAAGACAAATGCAGGAAAGGGGAATGGGAGGGAATGCTGGGGGACAGGTCAAAGAGGGAAGCATGTGGTGAGTATTCTGCAGAGCCTCCTCTGCTGTGCTGAGGTGTGGACAATGGGAAACCATGGACGGACTGGAGTAGGCAAATGCCATATTCCCTGTTGCAACTGTCTGTTTGCATGTCAGCCTTCTAGAAGCCCCTTAAGGTATCAACTATGTTTTTGTTTTGTCATCATTCAGTCCTAAGTGCACACAACTCCTGGCATATTACAGGCTCCCTATAAATGTTTCTTTCTTTATTGAAATGTATGAAAATTCTCCAGATTTAAGGAAGGTCCTCAATGTTTCAAACTCCTTTTGTTAGATCGTTGGTCCTCTCTACAGCTGTCACAAATTTAAGGACTCTGGTTATATTTAACCTTCACTTTTGAATTTTCTGCTTGAAAAACTTGTATTAGAAAAAAAAAAGTCTATCCTTTTATGGAAGGCTCTAATCTCTTGAATCATGTGGATTGGCTTTTCTTTGGACCTTCTTTAACTCTGTTTTGTCTCTGTTAAGGCTTTTAAGAACATCTGAATTCTTTCCTTCTGCAAAACCAGAGGCAGCTTTTTTTTTCTGCCTGTTTTCAGTTTATTTCTTGTGATTTTGGTATTTTCTCTTAACCAAATGCTAAATGGAATTAGGATAAATAAACTTATTTGTAAAGCATGTCAAGGAACGATTAGAAGGATGGTGCTTCACAGATAGAATACAGTTTTTATTAATGATGCCTGCAGACAAATCCTGCCATTAGCCCAAGGGATCAGAAAGTTAGCAGCCTAGCAGTTTTGGAGATGTCAACGAAATGAATTGGACTGGATGGTTAAGGATGCCCAGGAGATTGAATAAAATTAGGAGGGCCCTTGTACTCCAGGAAATTCTCCAAATCTCCACTTAGTTATCCAGATCCTCAAAGTGAACATGAAGCTTCAGTTTCAAATTGAATACATTTTCCATCCATGGATTGGCTTGTTTTGTTCAGTTGAGTGCTTGAGGTTGTCTTTTCGACGTAACAGCTAAACCCACGGCTTCCTTTCTCGTAAAACCAAAACAAAAAGGCTTTCTATTCAAGTGCCTTCTGTGTGTGCACATGTGTAATACATACCTGGGATCAAAGCTATCTATATAAAGTCCTTGATTCTGTGTGGGTTCAAACACATTTCAAAGCTTCAGGATCCTGAAAGGTTTCGCTCTACTTCCTGAAGACCTGAACACCGCTCCCATAAAGCCATGGCTTGCCTTGGATTTCAGCGGCACAAGGCTCGGCTGAACCTGGCTACCAGGACCCGGCCCTACACTCTCCTGTTTTCTCTTCTCTTCATCCCTGTCTTCTCCAAAGGTGAGTGAGACTTTTGGAGTATGAAGATGGAGGAGGTGTTTCTCCCACCTGGGTTTCATTTCTTTCAGCAGTCAAGGGCAGTGATTTACAGCAAAGCCAGAAGTTAAAGGTAAGACTCCAATCTGGCTTGGCTGGCTCTGTATTCCAGGGTCAGCAGGGAACAGTTGGGCGGCAGCAAATAAGCAAAGAGATAGCTCAGAACAGAGTGCCAGGTATTTAGTAGGGGCTTCATGAATGCATGTGAGTTGGTTTAGGAGAGAGACATAGGCAATTTCAGACCCTTCTATGAGACTGGAAGTAATTTAAGAGGGAAAGGATATCCATAGTCTTGAATACATTTGAGCTGGGTTTCAGGATGAGCTCACAAGTTTCTTTCTTTCTTTTTTTTTAAATTGATTTAAGCAAATCCTGGGAAGAGTTTCTTTGCCATACAATTCAAGGTTTTAAGGTCCTCGGATTCATATGCTTTATAAACGAATTAGCCAGCTTGTTTAAAATGTAGGGAAATCATGGGAAGAATGCCTTCTTTACTTAATTCAAGGTTTTAAGGTTCTCTTAATCAATTCTACAAGCTAATTAGCCAATTATTTAAAAATAAAAGCTTGAAATTGCAAAAACAAAACAAACAAAGAAACAAAAAAACACAAGAAAAAGGAAAGAAAGCAAGCCACCAGTCTGTTTGGCATACAATACTTAATTGTTGCCTGACCTACATGTGGATTTCAGATGTAGATCCTCAGTTTTCATCTCTTCAGAGACTGACACCAGGTTTGTTACATGGCTTAAAATGATGAGTATTTCCATTGAATCTCAACCTTATCTCTCTCTAGACCTTCTTGGTTAAGAAATCATGTAGTTTGTATGAAGTAGGTGCTCAAAAGATGTTTGATGGTTTAATTTTTACTGGAGAAGAAATATTCACATATATTTTCTTATTTTTACATGTTTTAAATATGTAAAGATTAAATAAATGCTCTTAGAAGTATTTAAATTTCCTAAAGTAAATTTATCTCAACCAGTAACCAGGCAGGACCCTCCCATGACAGATACTGGAAAGTTGAGTGTGACCACATTTAGTGGTGATAAGTGTGAGCTTGCTTGGGGAGAGGACAGGACATTTAGGATTTCTTAAGCTTAGAGTCAATACAATAAAGATTATTGAGTGCTCACTTGGGTGGCATATAATCACTGCTCACAGGAGTTCATGAATCACAAGTAAAAGAGTGGAGAGATGTGATTAACTCACGAATAACTTTAATACAGGGCAGAATGTAATGAAGTACTGCAATGGAGTTATCACAGTGCTAAGGATGCTCAGAGGGCATCTCTGATAGGCAGAGGCGAGGGTTAGGGAAGGAAACTATAGTCTAGCTAGCTAGTGCTGCTGGAATAGACATGACAGTGGCTGCTGCCAAACTGTTTTCTCTTCTGAAGACAGATGTCCAGTACAGGTGGCTTGGCGGAAGGGACTAGTGTCTCTAATATAAGGTGATTTATAGGCAGGAAAGTGTGTCCTAGAAATTCAGACTGAAGTGATAGATTGGAATTGGATCATGGGGGACTCATTGAATGTTATTTATTTTATTTGTTTTTGCAATCGGTGTTAGTAAAGAGTCAAAGGGATCGAGCAGATGAGTGACATCATGCAACACAAGTTTTGGGTTTCACTTGTCAGACTGACTGGAGAGGGGCCAGATTAGTTACAGGAAAGTAATTTGGCATGCAGCCACTATTTTTGAGTTGATGCAAGCTTCTCTGTATGGAGAGCTTTATCTCCTTTATCCTGTGGGAAAAGAGAAAACAGAGGAGCACGGGAGTGTTCAAGAGAAGGAGAAAGAAAGGGCAGAGAGGCGGCGTGGTGTCAGGGGAAGCCCACAGGAGTTAACAGGAGGGTTGCCTCAACCTAGAGAGGAAACGACCTGGTGCCCTCGGCTCTGTGGCTTCCTTCATCTAACAACATCTTCCACTCTACAACAATGCCAGCGAAGGCGGAGGCTGGTACAGTGCATCAAGACACAGCTACTGCTGGGTGATAGAGGTTCAGGGCAAGCTCAATAAGTAGGCAGAGGTTTTTGACATAGGCTTTGAGAGATAAAGCAAGATTCTGTACCTCAACCTTCAGAATTTCCCCTACCACTCATTATAGTCCCGGAACTATATAGCTCCTATCATTCTATCATAACCTTAGAATACCAGAGAAGATACCATCTCATCTAATTCTCTCTTACTATACATGAGAAAAGTGAAGGACATGGGAGAAGTGTGACTTGCTCCAAATCACATATTTCATGGGCAAGCCAGGTCTTCTGTTTGTCATATCAGTGTTTTTCCTGCCACAACCATCTTGAAGAATCTATTTCTCAGTAAGAAAACATCTATATGGACAGTAGCTGGAAAACAGTTGAGAGATGAAAGGGAGGCTGGGGGTGTGGAGAGGGGAAGGGGTAAGTGATGGATTTGTTGACGGGGGAGAGAAGGCCCTGGGGATGAAGCTAGAAGGCAGAAGGGCTTGCCTGGGCTTGGTCATGAAGGAGCATGAGTTCACTGAGTTCCCTTTGGCTTTTCCATGCTAGCAATGCACGTGGCCCAGCCTGCTGTGGTGCTGGCCAACAGCCGAGGGATCGCCAGCTTTGTGTGTGAGTATGCATCTCCAGGCAAAGCCACTGAGGTCCGGGTGACAGTGCTTCGGCAGGCTGACAGCCAGGTGACTGAAGTCTGTGCGGCAACGTACATGATGGGGAATGAGTTGACCTTCCTAGATGATTCCATCTGCACGGGCACCTCCAGTGGAAATCAAATGAACCTCACTATCCAAGGACTGAGGGCTATGGACACGGGACTCTACATCTGCAAGGTGGAGCTCATGTACCCACCACCATACTACATGGGAATAGGCAACGGAACCCAGATTTATGTAATTGGTGAGCAAAGCCATTTCACTGAGTTGACACCTGTTGCATTGCGGTCTTCTATGCGTAAAAAACAGTTTTGTCCCTTAATTTCAGGTTGTTTATTTTTAGGACTGTGGAAATTCTCTTTAAGAGTTCTCTACCACATGGTAGCCTTGCTTATGATGGGTGGCAACCTTCATAGCATTCTGACTATAAAATAAAATGATTGGGGGAAGTTGGGGCACTTGCTCTGGAGTGCTAATCATCATGACGCTTGACCCATGCTTTTGATATGATATGATGTTCCTGGGGAAGTAGTCCCAAGTAGCCAAACCTATTGGTGGGCTACCCATGCAATTTAGGGGTGGGCTCTAATGTCCTTTTTCCACCAATGTTGGAGAGTAGAGCCCTAGAGTTTAAAACTGTCTCAGGGAGGCTCTGCTTTGTTTTCTGTTGCAGATCCAGAACCGTGCCCAGATTCTGACTTCCTCCTCTGGATCCTTGCAGCAGTTAGTTCGGGGTTGTTTTTTTATAGCTTTCTCCTCACAGCTGTTTCTTTGAGCAAAATGGTGAGTGTGGTGCTGATGGTGCACCATGTCTGATGGGGATACCTTTAGTGGTATCAACTGACCAAAAGATGGTGTTGAGTTTAGTGTTCTTGAGATGAGGCAATAAATGAAGAGAAAGAAGGACAGTGGTAAAGAACACACTAGAACCGTAGGCATTGGCATTTGAGGTTTCAGAATGACTAATATTTTAGATGAATTTGTTTGATATTGAATGTTCATGTGCTTCTGAGCAGGGTTTCAATTTGAGTAACCGTTGCAATAACATGGGGCAGCTGTTTTGCTCTTTGTCTTCATGACAATTGTACTTAAGCTAACAACCCTGAAAACATGAGATTAGGCTGGGCAGAATGCTGCTAGAGAGGACCATCTGGATGGTCTTTATTCTCCTTCTCCATGTCCCTCTTCATCACCTGGAATTCACCTCTTTGTGCCACTCTGGTACCTTCTTTGTCCAAGCTGTAGCTGCTCACATAATACCTATCCCTATTATCTGGTTTGCTTTACTGGGAAATGAAAGTCCCAGTTTTTATTTATTACAGGTGTTAGTGGTAGAAGAGGTATAAGTATGGAATCAGGCCTCCTGTCAGGATTTCTTTTTGACAGTCCCTCTCAGACACCTCTGCCTAAGGCTGGCTTTGCCATTACAGACTCACCCTTCTCCCTCCCTCCCTTCTTCTCTTCCTCGGCCGTCTTCTCTCCCTTTCTCTCTCTCTCTCTCTCTCTTTCTCACTCTCTGTCTCTTATACACATACACAAAGATACACTCTATTCCAACATCCTCCACCCAACCTGACAGAGATGTCCTTTGCTGTAGGTTCAGCAGTGGAGATGAGAAATACAGCTCTCAAACAGGATAACTAAAGCTTATTACCTTATCAAGCTTGCTCTCTTGCAGACAAGATCGATCAATTATCATGGGCTTTCTGGGAGTTCTTTGTGAAGCTTTCTCAAAGTCTCTTTCTCCTATCTTCCATTCAAGGCAAATGATTGCCATTTAACATCAAATCACAGTTATTTATCTAAAATAAATTTTAATAGTTGAATCAAGAAAATCTCCTGAGGTTTATAATTCTGTGTGCTGTGAACATTCATTTTTAACCAGGTAGGGACCCAATATGTGTTGAGTTCTATTATGGTTAGAAGTGGCTTCTGTATTCCTCAGTAGTAATTACTGTTTCTTTTTGTGTTTGACAGCTAAAGAAAAGAAGCCCTCTTACAACAGGGGTCTATGTGAAAATGCCCCCAACAGAGCCAGAATGTGAAAAGCAATTTCAGCCTTATTTTATTCCCATCAATTGAGAAACCATTATGAAGAAGATAGTCCATATTTCAATTTCCAAGAGCTGAGGCAATTCTAACTCTTTTGCTATCCAGCTATTTTTATTTGTTTGTGCATTTGGGGGGAATTCATCTCTCTTTAATATAAAGTTGGATGCAGAACCCAAATTACGTGTACTACAATTTAAAGCAAAGGAGCAGAAAGACAGAGCTGGGATGTTTCTGTCACATCAGCTCCATTTTTAGTGAAAACATCACTTGGGAATAATATGGGGATGCAGCATTATGATGTGGGTCAAGGAATTAAGGAATGGCACAGTCCAAAGAAAGAAAAGGCAGGGAGAGAGAGAGAGGACTATATTGTACACATCTTATATTTATGTATGAGACGTTTATAGCCGAAATGATCTTTTCAAGTTAAATTTTATGCCTTTTATTTCTGAAACAACTGTATAATTACATCAAGGCTTCAAAAATACTCACATGGCTATGTTTTAGCCAGTGATGCTAAAGGTTGTATTGCATATATATTTTTTAATTTGATAGTATTGTGCAAGGAGCCACATATGTTTTTGTGTATTTGTTTATGGTTTGAATATAAACACTATATGACAGTGTCTTTCCACCATGGGTCCCAGGGAAGTTTTGTGGAGGAGCTCAGGACACTAATACACCAGGTAGAACACAAGGTCATTTGCTAACTGGCTTGGAAACTGGATAAGGTCATAGCAGTGCTTGATTGCACGGAATTGTGCTGAGTTGGTGTTGACATGTGCTTTGGGGCTTTTACACCAGTTCCTTTCAATGGTTTGCAAGGAAGCCACAGCTAGTGGTATCTGAGTTGACTTGACAGAACACTGTCTTGAAGACAGTGGCTTACTCCAGGAAACCCATAGGTATGACCTTCTAAGAAGCTCCAGTTCGATGGGTCCAATTCTTACAATTATGTGGTTAATGCCATGGACAAAAGAAGGCAGCAGGTGGCAAAATGGGGTACATGAAGGTTTCTAAAAGTTAACACTGCTGGTGTTTTTAACTCAATATTTTCCATGAAAATGCAACAACATGTATAATATTTTTAATTAAATAAAAATCTGTGGTGGTCATTTTCCGGAGTTGTCTTTATCATCCTTGCATTTGAGTATTGTGTTTAAATTTTTGATTCATTCATTCAGTAGCTGGTGGAGTCTCCAATATTTGAAATGCTGGAAACAAATTGAAAAATCACAGAAGGACAAATAATGCTTCATGAGTCAGCTTTGCACCAGCCCATTACCTGCAAGTAATTCTTGGAAGGTATCCATCCTCTTTCCTTTTGATTTCTTCACCACTATTTGGGATATAACGTGGGTTAACACAGACGTAGCAGTCCTTTATAAATCAATCAGCATGCTGTTTAACACAGATTCTTCATCTCCTCTTTCTTACCCCTTGCTTTCTCAGCTCAACTCTCACAGGCATTACAGTTGTCATGGCAACTCCAATGTTGGCAACCAAGTCCCTTGCAGCCATTTTGATCTGCCTTCCTGACAAATAGAGCTTTTCCTTGTGGCTTCCAAATGAACTATTTTGCAAATGTGGGGAAAACACACACCTGTGGTCCTATGTTGCTGTTAGCTGGCACACCTGGGCCTGGCACACTAAGCCCTCTGTGATTCTTGCTTAACCAATGTATAGTCTCAGCACGTTTGGTTTCCACTTAAGGTTTCCTATTTTTGACCTCCACATCCTGTTATTGTCTTTTGCAGTGATTCTCAATGTGGTCAGGGACCACCTGTAACTGAATCCACTAGGTCACTTACTAAAAACACCAATTCACACTTATTGCCAGATGCGTTGAATCAGAATCTTTGAGTGGTGGGGCCAGGAGTTTGTATTTCCAAAAATCTTCCCAGTGCTTCTTATACCCATCAAGTTTTGAGAATCACTGCTTAGGCAACTCTGTCTGTGTCTCTTCCTCTGTCTCTCCCCCTTGTTCATTCTCTTGCTTGCTCTTGCTCTCTTTCTCTCTCTCGCTCTTTCTTTCCCCAGCAAGTACTAACAAACACACAAGACAGCACACAGTAAGCATTTCATAAGGGGTTGTTAAATAAAAATGAATAGGTCTTTCAAAGTAAGGTAATGATTATTACCTAGAATGAGCTCCTTTTCTGTGGAAGACTGTGCTTCTTGCTCTCTAGGCCTTTGGATGGTAGCCATGAAGAAAAACACCAATCAGGAGCCTCAGTGGATAGTATATCATTTCTACTCCTCTAAACATCTTTAGAGAGATTACCCTTTTTCATAGTTGACAGGCAGATCTCAGTGACAGAGAGTGCCTTACGCAAGTTATGCCCTCCAGGTATCTTTCAGACACCCTTAAATAATGGACTACTTTATATAAGCTTAATATTTCCTCTGCTATTGCCTAAAATTCTACCATTTGTTGTAAACTGAGGTAAGCCTTGCCCCCTTCGTTCAGTCTCAATCTTATAAAAATAAAATACTCTTTAGCTCAAAAAAGCTTCCCCTATGGCAGAATAATTGTACAAGAAAGACTATGACGTGCTGAAAGACTTTCTCCCGCTGAAAGGGGAGAAAGCAAACATGAAGATAAGGGAGTGCATCTGGGCACCAAATGAAAGCCTCTGCTAATCCCCATGTCATTTATGAGAGAAGATCCTATGTCTGCAGTACTCAGAGAGGTGAACTGTCCCCAAATCAGAGGACCAACCATCACAGGGATTCCAACCTTCATCACCATCTCCATTTCTGGGATCAGGGTCCTCCTGGGGCAGCTCCAAGCCCAGATAATCCATGAACTTAAATGGGGCTTGGCCTACCATGCAGGGGGAGCCTGGACACTGTAACCCTCCTCCTTGGAACCACCTGTCCCTGGCAGGAATGTGGATGACAAGGGAGCCGGATAGAGTGTCCAGGGGCTACAGAGTCAGCTCCTCCTCCAACATGGCTCCTAGCAGATGCCTCTGCTCATGTCTCTTTCTTCAGCATGGTACTTGCATTCCTGCTACTTCCCATTTCCTCATTTCTCACCTCCAAATATTATAATCCTTCATTCTCACACCCATCAAGACTAATCCCAAATTTTGCCTCCACCATCAGATTTGCTGACACTTTAAGCTCATGTGGATTTCTCCCCTTTTGTTTCATAACTATACGTGGTTTCATCTCTAATAATTTCAAGCATGCATGTCTTTTCTGCCTAGTTAGATCAGGAACTTCTCCAAGACAGGGATAATCACAACTTTAGGCACACAGTAGATGCTCAAATAAATGGATTGATGAGTTGGAGAACTAGGACCTCCAGGACCGTTTTCCATACAGAACCCATCAGTGTTTTCTTAGGCAGTCCCAGCTTAATCTCTATCCTATTTGATCAGCAGAACTTTGTGCAGGTCTACACATCTTCTGTCTTAAACCTTAAAGACTCTGGACTATGAGCTACAGCTGCCTACTGTGTCTCATTCATTCTACTTTTATCTTAATCCAGTCTTGCTTCCAATCTTTTTCTTTCTTTAGTGAATTCTTATTTTTATTCTTTTTCTCTTTTGAATTATTGGTTGTTGCCAAAATTGACTATATTTTTATACCCAGTCTGAGCCTTCTTCCATATCCTCAGTTAATAGAGAGTTTGTTCAATGTAGTTGGGACTGAGCTTGTGAAATGTTGATGTCACTGTGTTGTTAACTGGAGCAAAGCCAGTTGAGAAGTTCAAGACTTTATAAATTAAGTTATTGTTTTGGGAGGTCTCAAAGCAAAGGAGAACGTGGCTTTCTCTGGAAAGTGATTCCCATTGCCTCACTTGTTGTTTGCACCTGGTTAGAGCCATGACTCAGGCTCTGTAGAGACCTTGTTTTATTTCGTATATATATGTATTTTTTTTCTCATCTCAGGTCAATTTTTTCTGTTCAGTCCAGAAACATGACACGCCCTATTGGTAAAAAGGGAGGAAAAGTTTATTCTTTCCTCTTTCATGTTTCCTTGGCTACATGCTGGGATAGGGGCTCGAAGTAAGTTTGCCAGATTCAACCAAAAAACCCCACAAAAACAAGTAAACAGTCTGCCCTGTATTTTATCTGACAATGCTATCAGCAGGAAAGCGTATGCTTCTAATGCAGTGTGAATCAAAAGTGTACTGGAGACTGGGTACAGTGGCTCACACCTGTAATCCCAGCACTTTAGGAGCTGAGGTGGGCAAATCACTTGAGGTCAGGAGTTTGAGACCAGCCTGGCCAACATGGTGAAACCCTGTCTCTACTAAAAATACAAAAATTAACCGGATACGGTGGCGGGTGCCTGTAGTCCCAGCTACTTGGGAGGCTGAGGCGGGAGAATCGATTGAACTGGGAGGCAGAGGTTGCAGTGAGAAAGATCATACCACTGCACTCCAGCCTGGGCGACAGAGTGAGGCTCCGTCCCTGCCGCCCCGCAAAAGAAAAGTGTACTAGAGACCCCTCTTCAGAAGTTTCTGTGCAAGAACAACCTGAGACTGCGACCACTGTTCCAACTGTAACACAATCTCCTGTTCTCACTCCCAGGCGCATCTGGGATTGATGCTATGTCACTGGAAGCTAATGAGACCTGCAGAAGAGGTAGCTATTTCTCTTCTAAGCAATTTTCTTAGAGGAAGTTAACCCATCCTGGTGCATATTGCAAGAAACCTGACATTCAGACCCTTCTTGGAAATCTGCCTTCATGGGTGCACTCTATGTGCTTACATTTATTTCGTGCAATAATCATCTGAAGTGTTTGGAAAAAGTGCAGATTGAGGTGCCTCCGACCCAGAACTTCTCAGTTATAAGGTCTGAGGCAGGGTCTGGGGATTTTAATTCTTCAGAGAGCCTTTAGGCCATACTTTCAGAAGCCCTGGTTTAACTCAGGATTCTACCATCACGGATGATTAGGAAAGGAAATGATCCTCAGATTTTAGAAGAACATAAGGCTCGAAGACATTAGGGACCTTGTCCAAGATTCTAGGGCGAGGCAAGATTTGAACTAGGCTAAGAAGTCAGATGTCCAGGTTTTCACATCAGGGCTCTGCAGTGGGTGGCACTGTGCACCTTTCTGGCCAGGAGCTGTCCTTTCCAAGCTGCTTCTGAGACCTCCCTGCTACCACTCCAGGCTACCCACAGAAAACCTGCTTTTCCATCCACCTCCATCCCAAGTGCTCCTGTTACACCTTGGTGTGATTATCACCACTGTTGCTGCTCCAATGTTGGCTCCACCTTTTCTCTTTCTTCTGTAACCTTCCAGGGGACTTAGGAAAAGCATCTCAGGTGACCCAGCCTGTTCTTAGCAATCCTACAGAAGAATGCTGCAAGGGGACAACACAAAGCAAAACACTGCCAACAAACAGTCTGTCAGCAAAGCCTGCAGCACACCGAGAAAGCTCCTATTGCCGCTGGAAGTCGTGGAACAACCCATTGAGATGATACATGCTCTTTTAATCACACACAGTAAAGTTACCATAGCAACCAACAGTGTTTCAGAAACATGATTATTCATCACACAAAGTAATACCATCTATTTGAACAAAAAGAAGAAGCTTTCTCTGAGAGGAATTGTAAAAAATATATTTCAGGGCACGATTGCAAATTTCAGAAGATAACACAGATGACTTCTCACGAGCAGCACTTTCCTGAAGGACATCATCACCTTTTTCTTCCTGTTTGTCATTTTCTTCCTGCTTCCACCTTTTCATGTTAACCATGCAGCATGCATCCCACTGGTAGCTTTTTTCTTCACCTTGTTGAAAATGAGTTTTTCTGGCCGGGTACGGTGCCTCATGTCTGTAATCGCAGCACTTTGGGAGGCCGAGGTGGGCATATCTCTTGAGGTCAGGAATTCGAGACCAGCCTGGCCAACATGGCGAAATCCTGTCTCTACTAAAAAAAAAAAAAAAAAAAAAAAAGAGCTGAGCATGGTGGTGTGCTCCTGTAAACCCAGCTACGTGGGAGGCTGAGACAGGAGAATCTCTTGAACCTGGGAGGCAGAGGTTGCGGTGAGCCAACATCATGCCACTGCACTCCCACCTGGGCAACAGAGTGAGACTCTGTCTCAAAAAAAAAAAAAAAAAAAGAGTTTTTCTTTCCTTCTTTGTAGTTAGCTTGCAACTCAAACATAGTCTCTAGTCTCCTGTGAGCACCTTTTCATTATGGTAAACCATAGCAGTATGGTAAGGACAGGAAACATGGATTTGTAAATGAAGACTAGCTCTGTATTCCTTTCCTATTGAGGAAGCTGATTCACTAAGATAGAGTTTGTGAATTCCTTGTCCTGAATGAACAGGGAAAGGAAACCAACTTATGAAGCCTCAAATACTGCACAGATGGATGTACATTAGCTAAAGCAATTCCCACAGTAACCCTGTGGAAGAGGTTCTGCCATCATCTCCATTTTACAAATGAAGAAACTAAGTTCAGAAAAGTTTAATTACTTGCCCAAAGCCATATAGCTAGTAAGTAGCAGAATCAGGATTAGGATACATGTTTAATTCCAAAGCTCATGTTCTTTTCGAATGACCAAATCTGACTTCTGGGGGTTACTGGCAAAAGGAAAAGAGCAAACTGGAAGGTGAAAGGGGATTGAAGTATTGGAGAAGTAATGTATGTATTACAGGGGTTACAAATGGGTGTTGATATCAGCCAATATTCTTTTGGTCGAACATTTTAAAAGCTTTCTGAAGGTGCTTATTTTGAGATTGTCACCAGCAGCAGCTCTCTCCTGTAACCAGTGAGGAAAACAGGAAATTGAAGACATTTAAAGACGGACCACTGGCTCCAGTTCACAGTTTTAGCAGTAACTAGCTGCTTTCCCATTTCCTGGCGCTGAAGTCAGTGCTGCAATATTGCTGGCTTGCATGCCTTTCTGGCCCTAAGGTCTCATAGGTTCTCTCACACTGATGCTTGGCTCAGAGATGGGGGAAAATGGAAATCATTAACACAGCCAGTGAGAAGCTCTGATCTTCATGATACCTGTAGCACGCTCCTGGCAAAGAGGGTGATTCTCCATTTGAAACAGGCTAGAGACACAGGATGTAATGAACATGGAAGTCAGTGGGAGTTACCTTGCATTCATATCTGTGAACTTTGGAATGGGGATAGTTTCTAAAAGGGTAGTAACCAGCCTGGAGCAGAAGCTGAGGGTGGGGTGTTGAGGGTGAAGAGGAGGGAGGGTCTCTGAGTTGACGTTGAGGGATGCTGAGAAAAGACAATGCATCCCTTTGAGGAAAAAAAAAAATAGAGGGCAAAAGCAGACTCCAGGGCCTGAAGATGCCCCCAAATGGCAAATTAAGTGAACTGGTATATGGTGAATAAAGTTATAGAGCTGGATCCAATGCCACAGGCCACATAGAAGATTGCGAGAGACTCTAGGCAGAAGCAGGGAGCTAGTCAGCCGAGACTGTGATGGAGGTAGCTATGCAGAAGTAATTTCTACCAGAAGTTGAAGTGTAGGAATATCTGGGGTCAAAGCAGAAAAAGACTTTCCCTGCCGGGAATGGGAGTTAAAAGTAATTATTCCACTCTGGATCACTGGGGGTGGAGGCAGGTGGCACTAAGCAGGGGTGAAAGCTGATTATGGAGGAGCGGCATCAGGAAACATCACGAAGGAATCCCTGAGTACTTTAAACCTAGGCGGAGCTGAGTAGCACGGACTGCACTTGTGCTAGTTGGAGTGTTGATAGTGTTTGTAATTTGTGCCTGAGAAGACATGATTCAAGGATGGCATGAAAGCTGTGTGTAAGGTGTGAAAGAAAGGCTGTCACATGAATGAGAGATTAGATTTTCTTTGTGGGCTTCCTGGAGCACTCGGTGCTGGTGTTCCACAGAAATACATGACCAAAGAGGGGTTGGCATTATTTTTCTTCCTGTATTAGGCTTGGATTCAGAGTCAGAGAGAGTGCGCTGGACGCTGTCATACTGCAGACTGGCCGGGGCAGGCCTGTTGGATCCTCACTAACAGCAGCTGGTGGGCAAAGAGAGGCATCAGAGGACCTAGTTGGTCAAGGGGCTGGGGAAGTGGGCCTGCTTGAATGACTAGCTCCTGCTGGCCTAGCTCCTCCTCCTACTTGCATCTGAGACTTGTTATGGGTTCAGGCTCCATTCAGGCAGGCATCACTGTCCACAGAGATCTACCTTAGCAGGAGGGGTGCCACAGCAGGAAAGGATATGGTAGGAAATGCCCAAAGTCAGATGGCTGTTGACCTTCTGGTGGGTCAATCAGTTCACATTAGGATACCTGCCAACATTTGGAGGTACTGAGAATAGGATCCCACACTTAAGGTGAGGCTAGGCAGGGTATCATGGAGAATTGGAATGCTGGGCCAGTAAACTGAGGTCAACAACTAATTAAACCCCATAAACTGGGGAGTACAACCTTTTGGAGACTGAGATGGTTAATACTGAGTGTCAACTTGATTGGATTGAAGGATACAAAGTATTGATCCTGGGCTTGTCTGTGAGGGTGTTGCCAAAGGAGATTAACATTTGAGTCAGTGGACTGGGAAAGGCAGACCCACACTCGATCTGGGTGGGCACCATCTCATCAGCTGCCAGTGTGGCAGAAAAATGTGAAAAGAGAGACTGGCCTAGCCTCCCAGCCTACATCTTTTTCCCGTGTGGATGCTTCCTACCCTCGACTGGACTGGAAATTCTTCAGTTTTGGAACTCAGGCTGGCTCTCTTTGCTCCTCAGCCTGCAGATGGCCTATCGGGGGACGTTTTGATCGTGTGGGCTAATACTTAATAAACTCCTCTTTATATCTATCTATCTATCTATCTATCTATCTATCTATCTATCTATCTAT
>NC_045444.1:90343980-90471539 GCF_002776525.5 Piliocolobus tephrosceles
ATCTATCTATCTATCTATCTATCTATCTATCTATCTATCTATCTATCATCTGTCGTCTATCTATCTATCTATCTATCTATCTATCTATCTATCTATCTATTCCATTCGTTCTGTCCCTCCAAAGAATACTAATACAGAAACCTTGCCTGGAGATACTGCCATAGGCTGGGTCACTGATCCCGGTTGCGTCCTAAAAATTCTTTTCAACGCAGTTCTCTAGGGAACCATGGATCATCATCACCGTTGGCACTCAAGATATCATTGAGAACTCCAGAGATTGTAAGCTACTTCCTGCCTTTTCTAAGACCTGCCTCACATGTCCCTCTTCTGTAATGCCTTCCTAAACCCTCACACATGGTTGCTCTCACTTCATTTGGTCCTTTAATCTTTTGGCTCTTACCACTCTGCAGTATCAACCTTTGTTTATGACCTTGTCTCTTCTCGAGATTGAGCTCATGGTGGGCAATGAGAGAGTACCTACCATATTTGTCTACCCAAACCTTTAAAGAGGAAGATATTATTTCTACTTTTGTCAAATAATTTGCCCCAGATCTCATCATAGTAAGTGGTAGAGATGGATTTGAATTCAAGTCAGTCTGATTTCAAACTCTGTGCTCTTTTCCTTAAATCTTGCACTCAACCTTGTACCCTTCAGCACATTGGCACGAGCTCAGGTGGCAGGAGAACAAAGCTGCATTTTTGAGCATAGACAGACATAGAAGGAATTTCGTGGCTGCTCTAGAAGTAAAATTCTCCTGCTATACCCTCAGAAATTTCCATCTTCTAGGCTGCGTATAGTGGCTCATGCCTGTAATCCCAGCACTTTAGGAGACCGAGGCAGGAAGATCACTTGAGCTCAGGACATCGAGACCAACCTGGACAACATGGCAAAACCCTGTCTCCATGAAAAATACAAAAACTAGCCAGGTGTGCGGGTGTGTGCCAGCAACTTGGGAGCCCAGGATGTTGGGGCTGCAGTGAGCCATGATTGTGCTACTGCACTCCAGTCTGGGTGACAGAGTGAGACCCTGTCTCAAAAAAATAAAAGAATTCCATCTTCTGTGGTGCATTATGTACACTGGGATCAAACTGGTCTTGATGAATCTGACTTTTGACAGCCATCCTAACACCATTGGCTTTATTCAGTTGCAGCTGAACTATTTCTGTCTAACTTGGCTGCCTAACCTACAAACTGTTTCAAATCAGATGTCTTTTTTGTCTAGTGAAACTGAGAGAATTATTTTATAATCACACTCTGGAAAAAAAAATAGTGAATGGAAAATTTTAATAAAAAAGAATGTGGTAGAAACAGAATTTTAAGTTACTAATTGGAAAACATGCAGCAAAATCTTTATCCACTAGCCTACAGTATTCTGCAGTCATCTGTGGAAATTTATAGGTATTAAATTAGATACAGGCTGGTTTTTGTGTTTGTAGAACGTAACAGAAACCTAATTGAAAACCACATAGCAACATCATAAAACCAAATGCGATGTCTATTCCTTTCAGCATCAAAATGCATCCACACATGAAGGCAATTACTTTGGTCCTTAAACAAAAATACCTCCATTAATATTTTTATTAAATACTGCAAATTTCTAAGAGGGAGATAGTTAAGAAAGTAAATGTAAGCATCTGTCTCAGAGTCTAAATTATATTCAAGAGTGATTGTAATAAGGACAAATGTTTAGCATACAAGGTTAGTCTTACTTTGCTTATATTCTGCTGTTTGAATGTTTTCCTGTGCATAGATTTACAAGTCTATGTTTTTTTTTTTTTCTTTGTTTGTTTGTTTTTGAGACAGAGTCTTGCTCTGTCGCCCAGGCTGGAGTGCAACCTCCACTTCCTGGGTTCAAGTGATTCTCTTGCCTCACTTCCCAAGTAGCTGGGATTGCAAGAGTGTGCTACCACACCAGGATAATTTTTGTATGCCAGGATAATTTTTGTATTTTTGGTAGAGACAGGTTTTCACTATGTTGGCAAGGTTGGTCTCAAACTCGTCACTGACCTCAAGTGATCTGCCTGCCTCAGCCTCCCAAAGTGCTGGGATTACAGGTGTGAGCCACCGTGCCCAGCTTATGTTTAGTTATTTAAAAGTTGCTGGTCACTGACCTGCCCGCAGAACCTAGAAAATGAGAGCAGAGGAGTTTGACAAGAGCTTCATTTGACAAAAGAGCATATAATATTTCCTGGGCTGAGGGAAGGAGGCTGGGCAAGGTGACCCTCTGGGATCCTGTTGGATGAGGTGCCAGATCTGTGAATTAGAACTCTGTCCCTGAGAACACTTCTGTGAAGCCCTGCAAAGACAATTGTCAAGGGCAAGGGAACTAGTAATCCTTCCCTGGAGAACTAGGAGTCCTGGGTTCTGTTCTTGGCTCTGCCCCAGCAGGCCTGCCATTTGCCTGGAGCTGTTTCTGGGTTAAGTGCTGTTTAATAATCACCTTGGTCTCTTCCCGGATTGCTCCAGTCCAAGCTGAACTCCCCACTTTGGACTCATTCGCATGCTGTCTTGTAATGATGCAAATTGTGATTGTTTAATTCTGACAATTAAGTTTTTGTACATTAACGGCACTATCTCCCTAAATATCTAATGAATTCCCCAAGGGACTTTTTTACTTTAGAGAGGCAGTGTAGAGTAGTGGTGAAAGCATGACCTTTCAGCAAAAGGATTAGGGCCTATCCTTCTCAATGCACTATGCCTCAGTGTCCTCATCTGTTAAATGAGGTTGCAGGTTAAATGAGTTACTATATATGAAGTGCTCAGAATGGGCCTGACACAGGGTAAATGCTATATTAAGTTGACACACGTGGTAAGTACATTACTATAGTATACTTTTATTATTTCTTTTTGACCCCTCGTAGTATTTGGTTCAATGCCTGGCATAGGGTTGTTCTACATTTTTCCTACTTGTCTGCGTTTCTTTTACCTTTTCTTTATTTTCCCTTCAGTAAATATTAGTTAGGCAAATAAGAGCCTTTGTAATGAAATGGATCCTGGTGAAAATGGAGGTTGGGTGGTTGAATTCACTATATATGTTGGTTGTTCTCCCTTTGCTCCTCCAAATTGGTTTTCTATTCTATCCCTGCTCAGTTCTATGCCTGGGGAGCTGACCTGAATGGGCCTCGCCCCCTGCCAGCCCTGCTCTATGGAAATCCACCCCCAGAAGACACAGCAGGAGATGGGAGAGTGGGCAGAAGAGTGGTTGGGCTATTTCTTCCATTCATCCCTGCTTTGACACAGCATCCAGGACAGTAGTTGTGTCCTTCCTTGATTGCACCTCGAGTGGTCTGGCGGCCCCTCCTATCTTCCTGCCCTCACTGGGATTTGGTGGCTATTTCCCCGTTTCATCTTAGACTTTGCAGAAGTAGGAGTTTCTGCTCGTGCAGGTTGCTGGGAGGGGGGCGGGTCTCAGCATCCACTGTTTTGCCTTAATCCTGTCCACTCCTCTATAAGTAGTTTTGTTTTTTTTTTTTAAATTCACATTTCCTCAGTCAAATCATCTGAGACGAATTCCATTTTGTGCCGAAATCTTAAACGAGACATTCCATATTCCTGGAAATGTCCTTTATGCCTCTGGGTCTCCATTTCCTCCTCTAGAGCAGAAGGGGGTTGGTCAGAATCACTGTCTGCAAGGTTTTTTCTAGGCCTGAGAGGCTACTGGGCTATCATTAGAATTTAGAGTGACTTTATGATAAACTGCAGAGGTTTTCAGTTATGAACAAGGTGAATTCCAATCAAGAACAAGTGTAGAGAAGTGCTATTTGTGAAGAAAAGCAAATTACAGAAATAACAGGTGATAAATGCCTGGCTGTGTGCAAGTACATCAGCAAAAGACCCAGGGATGAATAAGCAGTGCATGGTGTTGCTTGGAGTGGGTACATCTGGGTATACTAAGCAAGATGTGATCTGTAGGAAGTATAAGGCAATCCCCTGGGAATGCTTATGACTGTGCACACCAGGCCTGGATGCTGTGATTTGATTCAGTTCAGTAACTTAAAAGGTGGGAAAAGAAACATAAAGTTAGATTGGAATTGGAAAATGGCTTTTAGAAAGATCAATTTCTTCTTTCTTTTCTCTTCTCCTTTCATTAAGAGCCTGAAAACAGAATTAAGCAGTCCTCATTCATATGAAGGAATATCTCAAGTCCCTGTGACTTGGAAATGAACCATGTTGAGCAAGTTGCATCTTAGTTAATCATACATGTAATCGTGGACATAAATTACAATGATCAGTAATTTGTGTGTTGTTAATGGGTTTGTCACTGGCAGTATTGAGAGGTCTTGAAAATATTTTCTTTTCACTTTGCCCGTTTTTTCCACTGTGATGGCTTAGACACTGAGGAATGACTGAGGAATGACATAGAACTGGTTTTCACTGAGTATCTCTAGTGGAAAGAGTACCTGATTAGTTAAAAGATGGCCATTTGAATAGCTGTTCCCCTTTTTGATGTTAAACTCTTTCAATTGCTTTTAGGTCATAAAGGCTTGGGTACGGTGCTTATTTCTAAAGCATGCCTTTTAAAGTGGCTATGGTGGTTTCACAAGAAGAAATGGTAAAAGTAACAAGGTCTGGAGAAGAAATACATCTGGCTAGCAAATGAAAATGGCTAGCTCTGTGTCCCAGTCCCATCACCAATTAATTGCCAGTTTCATGCAAGTCATTTAATGCCCTGGGTTTGAATTTTCTCACTATCTTCCATTTGAGGAACACATTTCTCTTTTAAAAGCATGTTCATATGTAGTGCTGAAATGTAGTAATCAAAGGAAATGATGGTTCCTTTGGCCATCATAACTGTTCTAGAACTATGGAGTGCCAGGCTGATCAGGGTTTATAGATAAAAGGTTCAGGGCTTAGGGATGTTAATTAACTTCGTTAAGAAATAGAGTTGTATTAGGATGTTTTTACTCACTCAATCTATTTTCAGCTTCGTTTTATTGTGATAGTATCTCTGTGATATATTTAGTAAGGAACATAAATGTTAATAGAATTATTGACCTGTAAGTTTTGAAATGAGCAAGTAAAATTATTCAACACAGCCTATGTTCCTAGGTCTTTCTTGCTAGAATGTTAATTTTTATTACTGAATGAAAGGTAAGTCATTTGATTTCGTAATAGATGCCCTTCCTTCCCCACTCCACACAAACCGCAGAGCCTTGCTCTCTGGAAAGAACTCAATATATAAGCTCCACAACAAGTAAGACTTGAGATGCACACGTGGAACAGTCAGAATGGGTTTGGTGAGGTATGCTAATCAAAAGAGGAAAGGAGCACAATTCATTTCTGAATTGGTTATCAAATTCTTCTTGTAAGTGACACGATTGAAACTGTCAATTGGCTTTGCAACCTGCTGAGTCCATATTTCTACATCTGTGAAAGCTCAGCAAATGAGACCTTCTCAGCAAAGGAAGAGAGTTTCACCAGCAAGAAATTTCATGAGGTGTCGTGCCCTGTGGCCAACCATTTCTCAAGAGATCTCTTTCTGTTTCACCTATTGAATTACCTTATGATTGACAGGCAACTTCGCTCATTACTCAGATTTCCTATCTCCTTGGCAAATCTGGTCACCACAATACTTTTTAAAAAACACAGTCACATTATTAGTATGAAATCATTCAACACTAGAGCTTGTTGGGACTCAAAGAGTCCCCTTTCCCAAGAGCAGCCATTCAGTTTCCTCGTGTTGAACACTTATCACGTAGACCCAAGAACCCTTCTCTTCATCTCTGTTGAAATATTTTACAAAAGATTCTTCTCAATTTTATTCTATGCTGCCATTCAAAATCATAGGCTCCCCACACTACAAAATGATGCCTTGAATCAGAAGATGTTGTACTAAAAATTATAACCAAGAAGCTCCATTTTAGTGACAGGGTTTATTTAGCCATTTTTAGCATTGTAAGATGGACAGAGGTATTACTCTGTCTTCCGTAAGGGAAGAGGCATCTCGTGGAGGTCTATCAGTGTTTGAGCAATGTAGAGTTGAAGCTCATCCACTTACATTTAACCTTGAGATAGTCTTCTACTCTTTGAAGTCTTCTTCTGTAAAATCTCTATAGATGTCTTCTTCTATAAAGATGTTTTGAGGAGTACGATGTGTTTAATATATGTGAGGGGACAAAGGTCATTGAGAAAAAAATGATATGTATTTAATTTTTTTCTTTTGTGTGTTTTCTTTCCTTCCAGACATTATGTCTGTTTCAAACACACACTCCTAGTAACAGAATAGCTACAGCTACATGAATAAACACATTGTCCAGCTGAAAGAACACTATTCAGACAGCTGAAAACAGAGCCAAGTTAAACAATAGGTGCATAGAACTGGTAGAATGGCATTTTGCCACTTAATGAATTATAAGAAACAGATGTAAGTTGTTTAAAAGGATGCATGGCCTGAATGTGGTCCATTTATCACGAATTTGCAAAAGGACTTAGATTCATGATTTAGAGAATAGTCACTAACTGATTTATGTATATACATGCATTTGATGATCCTGTCATATGATTTCATGGCTTTTCTCATGCAAAGACCCACTTACTATTGGAGATACTTAATGCTTTTGCTGGACTGGGGTTGTGAAAATTGAAAATTTAGTTATCATCCACTTCTTACCACCATAGTACACATAACATTATTCTCCTTGCCTGGGATTTCCTAACTACTTTCTTAGAACATGGTGGAATGGGTGCTGCTTGTACATTAGAGATAATTTTTAATAATTATAAACTCCCTGAGGTCAAGTCTCTGCCTTATATTCCGCTGTATTTCCTACAGAATGTAGCACAGTACCAACAGAGCAAGCACTTCAATATGCTTAATAATAACATGTTGCACAACCATATTCTTGGTAACATCTTCCCCTGAAGAAGCTTGCACAGAATCTGATCATCTACCTCCACATAGCCATCAAGTAATGGCAAGTTTGGGACTGGGAAGCACGGAGAAAAAGCAAAGGCATGAGATGTTGTGATGAGGAAGAGAAGAACCAAGACAGGGGATAGTAAGGTGAGGAATGTTGAAAGGAATAAGCAAGGGGAGATCACTTGGTAATTTGTGGCTGTTCAAGAAGAGGTCAGAATAAAGCAAATGATTACAGCCCTGAAGGACTGTATTTAGTGCAAGGCCAGAGCTAGAAGGTGAACTTTTCTGAAACTGTAAGTGACGTGGGTGGCTCACAGTGTTTGCCCTGTCCAAGGAATTTAGGGGAAAATGATGGTGGGCTCACCAGACTAACAGAAGACATGGGCAAAATACATGTAATTAGCTTACTGGCTCTAGAATAGTCATGATATATCCATTAAAAAATTACATTTCTGGCTGAGCACAGTGGCTCATGCCTATACTCTCAGCACTTTGGGAGCTCAAGATGGGAGGATAGCTGGAGGCCAGAAGTTTGAGGACAGCCTGTGCAACATAGTGAAACACCATTGCTATGAAAAAAAGAAAAAGAAAAAAGTAGCTGGGAATGGTAATGGTGGCACATGCCTGTAGTCCCAGCTACTTGGGAAGCTGAGGTGGGAGGATGGCATAACCCCAGGAAGTCAAGACTTCACTGAGCTATGTTTGAGCCACTGCATGTTAGCCTGGTGACACAGAAAGACCCTATCTCAAAAAAAAGGGGGTATTTCTACAATTTGGCAAGGGATATGTGTGTGTGTGTGTGTGTGTGTGTGTGCATAAGAAAAGAACTTCAGAGTCTCCAGGAATGATAATTACAAACATTTAGTGCTTGATATGCCCTCAAACTGTCTTAAACCCTTAAAATAGAATTTTAATCTGTCTTCATAAGAATATTATGAGGTAGAAACGATTACCTTCAGTTGTAAGATGAAAAAATTAAGGCACAGAATGATTAAATAATTTGCCCATTATTGTCTTAGTCTGTTTTATGCTGGTGTAGCAGAATATTTGAGACTGAGTAATTTATAATGAACAGAAATTTGGAAGACTAAGAAGTCCAAGCTGGAAGAACCGATATCTGGTGAGGATCTTCTTACTATGTCATCTCATGGTGGAAGGACGAAGATAGGGCAAGAGAGAGCAAGAAAAGCCCAAACCCACTTTTATACCAAACCCACTCTTGTGATAACAAACCCACTCCTGTTCTAATGACAGAGCCCTCATGACCTAATCATGTCTTAAAGGTCCTACCTCTAATACTGCTGCATATTAAGTTTCCAACACATGATCACATTCAAACCACAGGAACTGCCAACTGGCTAAGAAGAAGAACAACTAGGTAGGCTGGTTCCATGGTAGAAGTGATTCTAGGGATAGTCGGATAAACATATTGGGCAAGACAAAAAGGTATGGAAGGAATTTTTTTTTTTTTTTTTTAAATCAAGTTCAGAATTGGAGATAGGTCTCACACAGGCAGCTAAGACTTGTGTGACTCTCTAACCATTCTGGGAAAAGGGAGTATTTCAGAGACAAGACAATTTAATTTCAAGTGACTTAACTAAGCTTGTGGAAGAGTATCTAGATTGGGTAGGCTGAGAACATTTCTATCCTTGCCCCATAATATATCTGCATGTTTCTAACTTGTTAGAAAACCTTGGGTTCACTGCTCCTCCTTTTCTAGTTGCTGTCTTTGAAAAATAGAAACATGAGATTCTTATTTGTCACTTAATGTCTTCAGAGCCCTTGGCATTCTACTAGGAGTGCATAGTAAAAATTGATCTCACTCCTTTATTCTTTTTGCTTTGTGTTTAATGTATATAGTAACCAGTAAAGTTATCTATTCAGTTCACTAAATATAGGTAGAATTTGAAACATCAGAAAGGAAGGAATTCCCATAAGACATGAGGATTGACACTGAAGTAAGCTCCAGTATCAAAATTCTACCATTTGTAATTGAGTATTGAAATCATATCTCTTTCCTGTGTTCTTGCTTTATATCCCAAATCTTAAGCCCCATTAAAAATATTTTTTAAGAGAAAGCGATAAAACAGATTTGTAGGTGGGTAGTGACTTAGTACTTTTAAGCAGAGACTGCTAACAATCTGAAATGTGAAATTATCTCACTTTCACACAAGAAGAGATGTAGAAGCTTTTATTTGAAGTGTGTCTTAGTGGGGAGGAGAGAGACCTTGCAGCAACAGACAGGATCCAATATGGCTGCTTCTCTGATGGAGTCCAATGCCTTCTCTAGATTTATCCTGAACTTCTAGCAGGGAGTTGGTTATTATTCAGCTACTTCTCCATGTAAGACCTCCCCTTCTGAATTATCAAAAGGCAGAGGTTTAGGAATATTTTTAGCAACCTGAACTATAATATGAAAAAGTAATTGAGAACCTAGGGCTGTCGAAAGGCTCTTTTCAATTTCAGTTAACACCCAGGCATGCCTGATTACAGCACAGTTGCCAAGACAAACTTCTTGCTTCAAAACATAGCATCCCAGATTTCACAGTGGTCCTAGGGCTTCAAGGCTGTTCACACCTTTACAGTCCTTGTAAAATCACATATAGCAGCTGTCTGCCTTCCAGTGTAAACTCTCTGGTGAAGAGGATTGAACGTTTTCAGGCTATATCTTTGGAGTGATCCAAGAAGATAGATCTGGAAGAAGTTATTATTAAGGGCTCACTCTTAGTTCACATTTTACTGATTTCAGTAGTTTCTATCTTTCTGTATTGAAAC
Organism: Piliocolobus tephrosceles; assembly: GCF_002776525.5. Taxonomy (NCBI): domain Eukaryota; kingdom Metazoa; phylum Chordata; class Mammalia; order Primates; family Cercopithecidae; genus Piliocolobus; species Piliocolobus tephrosceles. Next base: position 90,353,616 of record NC_045444.1, read on the forward strand.
TAGCACAGTAAAATAAAGGAAGGGAGTTGTTTTAGTGCTTCATCAAGTATATTGGTCATTCAGCAACCAACTAGCCAGCCAACCGGCCAGCAGTGTTCAAAGAGGCTGCTATATGCCATGCATTGCTCTAGGTGCTTCATGGATACTCAGCTTACAAGAAATACTTAATGAACAACCACTGGATTCCCTCATATTTTGAAGTAAAGTCCAACTGGAATTGCTCATGCAGAGTAATGCCAATACAACACCTATGGATGTAGAGCAGACATGAGTCTTAGGGAGGAATTATGCATTTAACAATTTTCTTCATTTTGGTAACTCAACTTGAGGTTTGAATTTCTGACTGCAAGCTTCATTCTGCTAGGTTAGTGGAAAGAAATCTTAACCTCAGTTCTTTCTGGGGTTTCCCCATGTCTACCCGGGATTGTGTCACACTCTGGATCTTGTGCAATGTCAAGACACTGGGGCAGGGTGCTGGTCAGGTCCTCTCATGCCTGTCTACTTACGTTGTTTCTCTCTTTGTCACTCTTCAGGAATGGTGACTCTCAGCTATTCCTGTGTTCCACTTGGGGCCAGGAGATCTTGGATGAGGTTCTCTGGTCCTATTGATCTGTGTGCACCCTATAGCCAATTCACTTCTTTCTCTGAATTGCTGTCTTCCAGGTGGTGACCCTAGGGATTGAGATATAGGTCCTCTCTGCTCCTTGACTTACCTCTCTCTCCCTCTGACCTCAGGGGGAGTCTCTTTAGGGCCTGAGGGAAATTATTCTCTGTTCAGGTTTCTTTGAAATCCTTCCTTATCCTGAAGACTTTCGTTAAACAAATGGCTGAAAGACTAGTGGGGGTAGTTGAACCATTTTCTTTGACACATTCTTCCCCTGAGCCAATGAAGAATAGAGGCAAGTTATGAGAACATGGGAGGGATGGTGACAGAAAAGTGAAAAGAGGTAATACTAGGAAATAAACTATTTCAAATAACTATTTCAAAATATTAACCCTCAACAACCGTAATGGATATAAACGTATGTGCTCATCAAAATGGCAGCAAGGGGAGAGGGTCAAGGGAACTAGAAGGAAGGGTGAATCTGACTCATATGGGACTGAGAGGATCTCTGGTGTGTCAGGACATAGCTGTGCATTCTCAATGGTGCCTCCTGAAGATTGGATGGCATACAAGTGGGCAGCTCTCATAAATGACTGGCTGGGATTGAATGGCCCCAAGGTAGAGTGGGCAGTGATCAAATGTCCTGCGGAGCAGTTGGAATGTGGACTATTTGTGATGGGGGGAAGGGGTATTAGAAGAAAGAGATAAAGTTTCTCCGCAAGAATTTCTTCTACTTTGTAAAGATAGAACCACTGACTCTGGATACTGGTTTTAGGAAAGATTGTCAGAGCATAGAGTCCCACCATCTTTTCTTTTCTTTTTTTTTTTTCATATGAGATGAGTTTCTCTCTTGACTCCCAGGCTGGAGTGCAATGGCACAATCTCAGCTCACTGCAACCTCCACCTCCCGGGTTCAAGTGATTCTCCTGCCTCAGCCTCCTGAGTAGCTGGGATTACAGGCATGCACCACCACACCCGGCTAATTTTTGTATTTTTAGTAGAGATGGGGTTTCACCATTCTGGCCAGGCTGGTCTCAAACTCTTGACCCTAGGTGATCCACCTGCCTTGGTCTCCCAAACTGCTGGGATTACAGGCATGAACTACCACGCCTGGCCCATCTCATTTTCTAAAGGACAGAAAGATGAAATGCTTTGTTTCAAATTATCTAGTCCATGGTGAGAGTAGAGCTAAACCCATTTTGGGGGTCCCTGTCCCTTGTGCTCTCTAGGATGTTCTGTATACTGCAAACATATTCAGCAATTTGATTATTTTAAGAATAAAAACAAACTGAAAAAGATCATCTTTATCGATGGTAATACATTAACATTTTTTGTTGTTGTTTCTGTGACAAGGTCTATGCTCCGTTGCCCAGTCTGGAGTATAGTGGCACGATCTAGGCTCACTGTAACCTCTGCCTTCTGGGTTCAAATGATTGTCATGCCTCAGCCTCCTCAGTAGCTGGAATTACAGGAGTGCACCACCACACCTGGCTAATTTTTGTATTTTTAGTAGAGACGGGGTTTTGCCATATTGGTCAGGCTGGTCTTGAACTCCTGGCCTCAAGTGATCTGCCCGCCTCCGCCTCCCAAAGTACTGGTATTACAGGCATAAGCCACCGTGCCTGGCTCACTGATAAATTTTAACAGGTTTCAAAGACAAACACCCTTTGTCTATGTAACTATTCCCTGGCAGTTTATTTCTAGGAACTGGAGATGTCATCTCAGGACTTTGATTGCACAAAGTGAATCACCATTGTGTTCTCAGACTCAGAAGCTCAGGCCAGCTGCATGGCCAGATGGCCCAGTGGCCCCACAGACCCTATCCTTCTGGCTTGAGAGAAAGAGAAGCAAAGCAATGAGAGAGAGAGAGAGAAATTATAGCCAGTGGCTGCTGCAACTCCAGCTGTTGATCCTATTCCAGACATGAGCACAATGATGATCTGGCTGCCAAAAGAATAACACATATTCTAGCCAGGGAGAACTGCCAAGGATCTGATGATGGTTTGCTTCCATACATGTGTATTGTCTCGTGAGCATCCAGAAGATGGATGAAGCTCAGTTTAATTTTTTTATTCAGTATTATTTGAAGAATATATTTTGTGATTTTGTTATGTCTTTGCTACTCCAAGTGTGATTTGTGTATCAGCGGCATCAGCGTCACTCACAGCAGGTTAGAAATGCAGAATCTTGGGACCCATTTCAAACCCAGTGACTCAGCTTCTGCATTTTAACAAGATCCCTGGGCGATTCGCATGCACCTTACAGTGGAGAGGCAGACTGGAAAGCACACCATGACAGGGCATAGGACTGGGCCAATAGGATTGGATGGAAAACTCAGTGGTGGCCAGCATTGGGTGATGCCAAGAAGACCAGATTGAGATGGGAGACCTGGGTTCTAGACCCAATTCTACCACTTCCGTTTGTGTGACCCTGGGAAATCACCCCCCATCTTGAAGCACTGATTTCCCCATCTTTAAAATGGGAAAAATATCTGACTTGCTTGTTGCAGGGCTGTGGTGAGGATCAAATGAGATACTTCATCAGCAAAATGATCTGTGAGATATAATGCACTTTTCAAATGCAAGGGGCTGATCATTGTCATTGTTCAGATCTACCTAAAATGGAATTTGGGCTTTCTGACTTGTGAAATGAGTCATTGGACCATTCTAAGTTAACTACGAAGAATATGTACATGACATGCAAGAGCAGGAAACACCTCTGAGCCACTTTCCTTGGAGATGAGCGCAGGATTCTAATTTTACAAATGGATACAGGGAGGCCCTATTTATGAAGTTAGCAGTGGTTCCCCACCTGAGGTGTTCATTACAACTACCTGGGGAATCTTCTTAAAATTACCCTTGCTTAGGGGTGGGTACAGGGGCTCACACCTGTAATTCCAGCACTTTGAGAGTCTGAAGCAGAGGACTGCTTGAGCCCAGGAGTTCAAGACTAGCCTGTGCAAGAAAGTGAGACCTGTCTCTACAAAAAAGTTAAAAATTAGCTGGGTGTAGTGGTGCACACCTGTAGTCCCAGCTACTCAGGAGTCTGAGGCAGGAGGATTGCTTGAGCCTGGGAGTTCAAAAGTGCAATGAGCTATAATTGCATCACTGCACTCTTGTCTGGGTGACAGAGTGAGACCCTGTCTCAAAACACACACACACACACACACACACACACACACACACACACACACACACCTGCAACAACAACACAAAAAACTGCTGCTTGGGTCCCAACAAGGACCAATTGAATTAGAACCACCAGTGCTGGGACTTAGACTTTATTTTCTAAAAAACTCCCCAGGTGATTCTAATGTGCAGCCAGAGTTACCAATTGCAGATAAAGTGCTACATCAGAACAAGTTTTATGTGCAATTGAACCCTTCTTGTCATTGCCAACTGGGATAAAACTAGGAAAGGGAAACACTTCTGTTTTCTCCCTTCATGTTTCAAGAATCCCTCTTAAAGTAATTCATTAGAATTTAGAATTTGAACTTGGCAAGTGGTTTTTCTTTAACCTGTTGGTTCTGGCTGATGAACTTGGTGAATTTTAAAGCAAAAAATGAGCCAGTTGTAGTGACATGTGCCTGTAGTCCCAGCTACTTGGGAGGCTGAGGCAGGTGGATTGCTTGAGCCCAGGAGTTCGAGGCTACAGTGAGCTATAATTGTGCCACTGCACTACAGCCTGGGTGACAGAATGAGAGTCTGTCTCTAAAAAAATGATACTAATAAAAGAAGATAATAATGTCATTATTATTTTCAGAGTACTAGGAACTCTGGGCACAAGGACTTCTTTAGGTATTCTATTATGATGTGATCTGGTGGAATGGGGCATTACAGTTCCAGTTTCCTAGGCTTTACAAATGGGACCTATCAAAGAGGGATGCAGAGAATAAGGAATGAACACTTGGATTCAGGGGAAACCCAAGAAAAAAAATTTATTGGTTATATTGGTTAGGGGAAGTCTGATGAGAGTGAGCCAGGAAAGAAAACTCAGGTACTCAGGTACTCAGGTGCTTCAAGGTGATTCAGAAAAAAAAAAAAAAAAAAAGAGAGAGAGAGAGAGAAAACAGAAAAAAAGAATAAAAAGACTTTTTATGTTTTTCTATCTTTTTTTTCTCTCTCTCCTCTCCCCTTTCTGAATGCTGAAGGAAAGTATTATGGCCACTGGAAAAAACAAACATTTTAACATACACACATGTATGTTTATTGCAGCACTATTATTTACAATAGTGAAGACTTGGAACCAACCCAAATGCCCTTCAATGATAGGCTGGATAAAGAAAATGTGGCACCTATACACCATGGAATACTATGCCGCCATAAAAAAAGAATGAGTTCATGTCCTTTGCAGGGACATGGATGAACTTGGAGTCCATCATTGTCAGCAAGCTAACACAGGAACAGAAAACCGAACACCACATGTTCCCACTCATAAGTGGAAGTTGAACAATGAGAACACATGGACACAGGGAGGGGAACATCACACACTGGGACCTGTCAGGGGGACAAGGGGAGTGAGAGCACTAGGACAAACGCCTAATGCATGCAGGGCTTAAAACCTAGATGATGGGTTGATAGGTGCAGCAAACCACCATGGCACATGTATATCTATGTAACAAACCTGCACATTCTGCACATGTATCCCAGAAGTTTCTGCACATGTATCCCAGAACTTAGAGTTAAAAAAAAAAAAAAAAAAAAGGACAAACATTCTGAAGTCAGAAGGACAGGCATACCTCCCAGCCAGGCTTCTAAATTGCTGTCACCCACTCTGCTTTATTTCTGTGAGTCCCACCTTCTTTTCTTATAAAAAAGGATAGAAAGAAGATTAGTGTATCTGTCACTCAATATTGCTGTGAGGTTTCAGTATCTTTGGGCTTAGCAATTTAAAGAATTTTAAGCAGTTGTGGCATAAAAGATTTTTTTCCTCATATAGTATCTGTACAATCATGCCTCCAAATTCTGTAACATTTAATTCTTCTTGGGAAAAAAATAACCCAAACCCCCAAAACAAAAACCTTATTCTCTGAGGTTAAAATCTATAGTATATCTAGTTTTCATGTAATAACCTGTCTTGGAAAACCATCATCCAAGCCTCCTGATCTCCCTTTCCATTATCTCCTTTCCTTAGGGCCTGTGGCTTGTTCCTGGTGGTCCCTAGAGGCGTGTGCCAGTTATGGAGGTGGAGAGAAGGTACTCCAGAGGAAGGAGCTTGAGAGAGGAAGCCTGCTGAGCTGATCATAATTAAGTTCCTTGATGATGGCCTGGACAGTAAGCAGATATTGAACATTTTTAGAATTTTTGTCTCTTTCATTTGATTTATAGCCCAATTCCAAATATTTTGCTTTCAATCTTTCTACTCCTTGCCCCAGTTCTGAAGGGGGTCAACAAAAAAGATGCCATTTTTGTGGCCTTGAGAATCAGATCCTGGTTCCCCTTTCTTTAATCTGGCAGAAGATGAAGGGATAAATTCTCAGGTAGGATGGGGGTCATATGCACGCTGTAGGAAGGTTTCCAGGTGGTCGGAGGAGGATTGCCAGCCTAGATGGATGTAACCAGATTTGATCTACCAAGAATGATGGTGATTAACTGACTTTGATTTTTTAAGAAACAGGATGTTTTTGCCCAGATATGTTACACCTGTGGTATTTTGGGGTATTCTCCCTGATATTGGTGCCGGCATGAGCCATAGACTCACATTCTCAAATAGTAGCTAAGCCTCCTTCCTGCCTCTGATTGGACTTTCAAGGCTCTGTAATCCAGTTGATGGCCTGAAAATGTACTAAATATGCAGCCAGGGCAATGAAATTGCAAAACGTGCTTCATGTAAAACTAATTATGTTTTGTCCCCTCAAAGGTCCAGAGAAAATGGTATTTAAGTCAATGAATAGAGCCATCATTTTCATGCGGACTCTCTTAATTTCTTTCTTTCTTTTTTCTTTTTTTTTAAATTTCTTGAAATAGTAAGTTCCTTATCTGTCTTTCACTTCCCATTAGAAAGTGCTGACATTCTGATTTTCTGTAATCTTATTACTCTATGTGACTTCTATAGAGCTCCTTCTTATTTTTTCTTCCTGTTATTTTTACTTTTGAACATTTACAGGGTGTTAGCTGTCAATGACGATGAACCCCAACTATAGTCTTCAATCTTTTCACGGTGGGGCTCCAAAATCTTTATAACTACCAACAAAGAGCTCTGTGATTCGCCAAAATTCCAATTATAAGGAAGAGTAGCCCCCTCCACACTGTTTTTATTGTGATCTTTTCTCTCCTTGCTCTACTACATTTGTGAGCATAAAGCTTTGGGGGAATGAAAAGTGGTTGCTTGTCACCAAAACTTGAGGACCCCTGCTTTCTAGAGAAACCTCAAGAGATAGTGCCATTCTCATAAACCTTTCTGTCTTTTCAAAATCCTCATTATAGTTTAAGAGTAAAAATGTCTAAGCTATATGTTATCTTTTTATTCTTTTTTCCATTTGATTCTAAAATATCAGGATTTACATTTCAAATGCTACTATCAATGAGGTTATCATATGTAGCTCTAATTTATCCGCCTTCTTGACCAACTCCAAAAGAACAGGTTCAGCAAGGAGGTCTTGATACCTCTTTTTCCCCAGTGTCACAACCTTCCCTAGCGGCTGGGCAGAGTGATTATCAAAGATAGCTATGTTGGAGGCTGTGTGTGCAACTCTGCTTCTCTGATGTTACCGAGACCCAGGAATCTCATGATAACAATTTGTGATGGTTAGTTTTATGTGTCAGTTTGGGCCATAAGGTGCACAGATATTTGGTCAAACATTATTCTAAGTGTGTCTGTGAGGTTCTGGATGAGATTAACATTTAAATCAGTAGACTGAATAAAGCAGATGGCCCTCTCTAAACTTGGGTGGGCCTCAACCCATCAGTTAAAGTCCTGAATAGAACAAAAACACTGCCCTTTCAATGAGTCAAAGGGGACTCTTTCAATTCAAAGCCTGACTGTCTTCGAATTGGGGATAGGTTTTTGTTTTTGTTTCTGTTCTCCTGCTTCTGGATTCAAACTGAAACATCACCTCTTCCTGTGTCTTCAGCCTGCTGGTCTTCAGACAGAAATTACACCGTTGGCTCTCCTGATTCTCAAGCCTTTGGACTCTAAGATTAGAATTATACCATTGGCTTTCCTGGGTCTGCAGTTTGTCAACTGCAGATCTGGGAAATTTTCATTCTCTGTAAGTGCATGAGCCAATTCTGTATAATAAATCTGTCTCTCTCTTAATCCCTCTCTCTCGGTTCTGTTTCCCCAAAGAACCCTGACTAATACATGGATATAATAATTTTACACTTGAACATCACAAAATCTCTTGATGTTGAAAGGGAGATCTTGATTTCCATGTTTTCATAATAAGCACTTTGGGAGACCATGAATCTTCATCTATAGATCTTTTTGGATCACGTGGTCTAGTGTATAGACTTGAACCTGAGACCCAGTTTCTAATCCCATTTCTGTTACCAGGTGGCTGTGTGATTAGGGACAAATTACTTCCCCTCTCTGTGCTCCATTTTCTCATCCCTATGAGAAGGATCACAGTGGATTATCCCCAGTGGTTTTTTGCACTTCTAAAATCCTAGGGATTTAAACTTTTTAAGTAAGAATGAGATCATGTCCTTTGCAGGGACATGGATGGAGCTGGAAGCCATTATCCTCAACAAACTAACACAGGAACTGAAAACCAAACGCTGCATGTTCTCACTTATAAGTGGGAGCTGAACAATGAGAACACATGGACACATGGAGAGGAACGACACACACTGGGGTCTGTTGGTGGGGAAGGGGAGGGAGAGCATCAGGAGAAATAGCTAATGCATGTGGACCTTAATAGCTAGGTGATGGGTTGACAGGAGCAGCAAGCTACCATGGCACACAACACTACCTCTTCTTACCTTCTCCGTTTCTCTAAGATATAGGAGGTAGGTCTACTTTGCCAAATCGAAACATTGGCAATGATCTATCAAGTATAAGCTCGAGGATACCTTTTCTGAGAATCTAGGTTCCCAGAGGGGAAATATTTTTTTCTCCTGAGCATTCTGCTTTATCTATTCACAGACAGATTTTCAGCTAATAGCTCTTCTTTTTACCCAGGAGATCTGAGCAGAATATTTTCAGAACATAGACACAGACATACTTTCTTGGGCACAGACTTAAATACACAAATAAGCACACGGACACATAGACAGAGAGACACCTACACCAAGCTGCTCACTCAGAGACCCCTCAGAATCCAAGAGATTAAACTTGTGCATGCTATTAGCATGGCTTTTAAAGGGAAGAGCTTGTTGCAGTCCCTGGGCTCAGTTTTGGGTAAGCACAGGTTGTACTGGGACTAACTGAGCCTGCATTTAACTGATAATACTTCTAATTAGACACACGTGCTCTTTTCTGAGTGCCCTAGTATCTCACTGAGAATAATTGGTGGTTAACTACACCCAGAAACAAAGCAGACCCTGTAAATGCCCTTTAAAAGTGCTCGTCTTTGAGGATTGTTTATGATCCTAAAAGAATCTGTATTGAGGATTAGAATTCACAGACGTGAAGAACTGAATACTAATAAGCACTCATTTTCTTTAAGCCTGTTATTGACTTTGGCATATCTTTCCATATTCTGCAGTGCTATAAATTCTTCAAACCAACACAGAACATCGTCATCACCCTCTCTGCCTAGCTGGCAAGAGCAGTGAGAGTGATACACAGCTTGTCTGTGCCCCCAGGAATTCAGAGTTGAAATTTATGCTGCATATGTTCAATATGCCAAGCAAGGATATGGGTTTTCCTTGCCCTCTAGTAAAACTTTCAAGGGGGAAAGTAAATATTAAGCACTTTAAAGAGATTAGGTAGGAAGCAAAACAGATTCTAGTTACTTATTTATTCATTCCACAATTAGCTTACTTGCTGCACCTGTCTGTGGCAGGCCCAGTTCTAGGCACTGAAGATACAAACTATCTCTGGGAAGAAGCAGACAAGGATCCCTGTCCTCAGAGGGTTTACACTGTAGTAGGTGGAACATAAAGTTTTGGAGTTGCACAGTCTGTATGATATTTAAAGATATGAGACTATATATGATCACCAAGGAAGTGAATGCAGATAGGAAAGAGAGTTCTAGGAGCTGAGAAGCACTCTGTGCAGAAGTGGGGATGAGGAAGAGGCTAAAAAGGAACAGTTAGTGAGAACGGAGGGAGTCCAGGAAAGCAAGGTGCTCTGCAAACAAAATTAAGTGTTTCAAAGAGGAGAGAATACACATGTGTCTGCGCTGACAGGTCAAATATAAACTGGGTTGAGAGTTAATGATTGAATTTCATAATTTGGAGGTCACTGTTGATCCTGACAAGAGTAATTTTGGTGGAGGGCTGTGAAGAAGAGACTTGACTAAAGTATGTTCAAGAAAGATTGAGAAGAGAAAAATAAATTACAGAAAAAGGATATTAATTATCTAATGTTTTTGCTCATTTGTTTTACAATACAAAACTGTGACTATAGTTGAAAGCTACAGCCTCTTATTTAAAAAATATTAGACTTCAACAGTATCTCCAGGTTTTATTTTTTTAACCTGCAATTTTAGACAGAGGTTGTGTTAGTTATGATGCTATTAATAATTTTGCTGCTGTAACAAAGGCCAAATTGACAGTCAACAAGATGGAAATTTATTTCTCTCTTACTTAGTGACTACTTGAGTGAAAGGATTGAAGGAGACCAGTGACGTTGGGGGTTTGGATCCTTTTTGCTCTGCCATGCTCAACATGTGGCTTCCATCTTGTGTTCTAAGATGGCTGCTCTAACTTCCACTATGACCTCCACATTCTTACAAGCAGGGACTGGGAAGAGGGAAGAGCAAATTCCTGTCTTTTAAGGACATGACCTCAAAGTTGCACATCATGTTTTCCCGCTTCCTACTGGCCAGAACCTACTCACACCTATCTGCAAGGGTGACTGAGAAATGTAGTCTTTGACTGAATAGTTATGTGTCCAGCTAAGTCTTCCTATTACTAAAGAAGAAAAAGAGAGGAGATAATGGAGAAGCAGTTCACAATTTCCGTCACAAAGTTTCATTGAGAACAACTAAACTGTGACTATGAAATAAAAATGTTATACATTTTTATAATTATGCTTTACTCCAAGGATAATTATATTAAACAAATAATGAATAATCTACAGTGAGGTTTTTAAATTGAACTTCAGTTTTCCCCATTAGGAATTAGCTTTCGGGCCATACTGGTCGTTTTCTGTGTTACTATGGGCATTTCCTTGTGTCTAGCTTATATCTTGTATCTAACAATTGAGTAAAATTCTTATTGCCTGCAAATGCATTTATTTACAATATAGCCTACAAAATGCCTGGTGCAGTTACTTTTTAAACAAGACACAACTTCTCTTGATTTTTCTGACTCATTTTGAGAGCTTTCTGTTGTTTATTCACTGTTTTGTGCTGTGGTTTCTCCCCAAAGAACACTTTCTAACTCATTCTGTTAGGCCAGTATTACCCTACACCAGAAGCAGACAAAAATATCACAAGAAAAGAAAACTAGAAGTCAATATCCCCTGTGAATATAGGTGCAAAAATCTTCAATAAAATGCTAAACTAAATCCAGCAGCATATAAGGATTATACACATTAAGAAGGATTATAAAGACCAAATGAGATTTATCCCAGGAATGCAAGGTTGGTTCAATGTACAAAAGTCAATCAATGTAATGCACCATATTAATAAAATAAAAGATCATCTCAATAGGTACAGAAAAAAATATTTGATAAAATTTAACATTTTTCATGATAAAAAACACTCAACAAACTAGGAATAGAATGGAACTTTCTCAATATGATGAAGGTCATATATAAAAAACTTATAGCTAATAATTGTGAAAGTATAAAAGCTTTTTCTCTAAGAATAGGAACAATACAAGGATATCTCTTTTTGCCATTTCTAATCAACATTGTACTGAAGGTTTTAGCCAGGGCAAGAAAAAGAAATAAAGGCATCCAGATTAGAAAGGAAGAAATAAAACTTTCTATTTGCAGAGGACATGATAGTATATACAGAGAACCCAAAAGAATCCACACACATTGTGGGGGCTGAGGTGGGGTGGATCATGAGGTCAGGACTTCAAGACCAGCCTGGCCAACATGGTGAAAACCCATCTCTACCAAAAAAAATACAAAAATTAGCTGGATGTGGTGGCAGATGCCTGTAATCCCAGCTACTCGGGAGGCTGAGGTTGCAGGAAGCAAAGATCGTGCCATTGCTCTCCAGCCTGGGAGACAAGAGCAAGACTCTGTCTTAAAAAAAAAAAAAAAAAAGAATCCACACACAAAACTGTTAGTACTAACAGATGAGTTTTGCAAGGTTGCAGGATACAAGATCAATATACAAAAATCAGTTGTATCTACTCAAAGCTTGGCGAAGGTTGGTAGTTTGACTTTCTGATGGGAGTTTAAACGAAGAAGAGTCTGCCCACTGTGCAGAGCTACACATGCCAGAATGTTTCCTGCATAGCATTATGAAACCGTCTTCTGCTTGTAACACCTTGGGCTTTTCTGTTTCATTTCATGCTTGTAATGGAGTAGCCTAGGGGCATTTAAATGCCAGACTCTGGAGGAGAAGTGCTTTTCTTTGACAGTGTTTCATTCATCTGTAGTAAAATGAGAAAAACATTTTCATGTAGTGATGAAAGTGGATGTGGTGCCCTTTTAATTCAATGTAAAGAACTATCATTCTTTTGAGAATAGATGGATCCTACTTTTTGATATTAAATGTGTTCCTTCTTTCTATAAATTTATCATGGTAGTTTATATTAAGATCTCTGTTATTTTTAAAAATTTACTTATTTTAACGCCATTACTTGGTAAAGTGAAAAGCTAACAAAGCTTTCTACTGATGGATTTCTTTATTTTTGAAAGTTTACTTTGTGAAATTCAAAAGTCTAGGAAGTACAAGTAGAAGCTATGTTAGCTGTGTTTACTACACCTTTAGGGCTCTGCAGAGTCACCTTACCTATATCTTTACTACTTCCTAGTCTTATCTTCCTTTTTCTCTTTTTCTTTTCAGCTTGTGTCCTTAACTCTTTTATTGTTATGAACTAGAAAAATGTTGTGGTGGGGAAGAACTAGAAAATAGTTTGCATGATTTGGATTGCTTTACTTGGAGCCCTAATATCATTCCTCAAAAATCGAGAGGTCGTAATGTGAAGAACATGAACCATAAGTACTTTTAGTGGTCAAAATAGAAAGAATTGGGTTATAGCTGCTGAGCATTTGGTTGAGCAACAATAAAGAATTCATAAAATGGAGCAGTTATTAACCTTGGAACAGTCTACCCAGATCCAGCTTGGAGTTCCCATCCCGATAGAATGCTGGCCATGTCAACGCACATCTGCCCAGGTTTTGAGGCTGGACCTGGTAACCTTTGTGTAGTCATTCCAGCTATCTGATTACAAAACATTTTGATGACCTACCCACAAGTCTCATGTGATTTTTGCATCACTGTGTGTGTGCTCTTAAATGTTCCAAGTTATCAAGTAAGGTCTATAAATCAGTACTGACCCATAGGCCTGAAAAATGTGCTTCAACCAACAAAAATGTGACAAGAAAGAACAATGCTCATAGTTTAAACAACTTCATTTAAAAAATTATTTTATTTTATTTTACCATTCCTTCTATGTGCCACTTTAAAATATTATTCCTGGCTGGGAGTGGGGGCTCATGCCTGTAATCCCAGCACTTTGGGAGGCTGAGGTGGGGAGATCACAAGGTCAGGAGATTGAGACCATCCTGGCTAACATGGTGAAACCCCATCTCTACTAAAAATACAAAAAATTAGCTGGGTGTGGTGGTGGGCACCTGTAGTCCCAGCTACTCTGGAGGCTGAGGCAGGAGAATTGCTTGAACCTGGGAGGCAGAGGTTGCAGTGAGCTGAGATTGCACCACTACACTCTAGCCTGGGAGACAGTGTGAGACTCTGTCTCAAAAAAAAAAAAAAAATTATTCCTAATAAACTGTATTTTTTAGGGCAGTTTTATGTTCACAGAAAAATGGAGTGGGAAGTACAGAGAGTTTCCATATTCCCCTTGTTCCTATGCATACAATCTCCTACCCACAATCCACATCTCCCACCAGAGGGGTACATTTGTTACCATTGATGAACTTACATTGATATATCATTAACTCCCAAAGTTCATAGTTTATATTAAGGTAATTCACTTTTGGTGTTATATATTCTATGAGTTTGGACAAGTGTTTATTTTCAATGCTCTGTTGACTTCACTTACTTCATGATTATCTTGTTCATAATGATAAAAGCTGGCAAACATTCATCAGGCAAGCCAATAAAAGTTTTATAGAGTCTGAAGTCTTCTTTTTTTCTCTTGTTCACAAATCATCCTTTGCCTGATTAACTCTGTTAAGTTTAATTTGTCAAAGTTCTTCTTTTAACAGGAGCAAAGATAATCTAACAAATCAAAGATGGTCTTCTCAATAAATAGTGCTGGAAAGAGTAGACATCCACATGCAAAAAACAAGAACCAAAAACCAAAAACTGAAGCCAGACACAGGTCTCCCCCATCACAAAAATTAACTTCAAATGGATAATAGACCTAAATGCAAAATACAAACTATAAAACTCTTAGAAGATAACATTGGAGAAAATTTAGACGACCTTGGGTATGACTATGGCTTTTTAGATATAACACCGAAGGCACAATCTATGAAAGAAATAATTGAAAAGCTGAACTTCATTAAAATTCAAAACTTGTCTGTGGAAAAAAAAAAATGTTACGAGCATGAGAAGACAAGCCACAGACTGGGAAAAATATTGACAAAAGACACATCTGATAAAGGACTGTTATCCAAAAGAGCTCTTAAAATTTGACAATGAGAAAATAACCCAATTAAAATTGTATGAAATACTTGAACAGTATCTCACAAAAGACCGTACATGGATGGTAAGTAAGCATGTGAAAAGATATTTCACATTATCTGCTGTTAGGAAGCAGCAAATTAAAACAACAATGAGGTACCATGACATCCCTATTAAAATGGCCAAAATCCAAAACATTGCTAACACCAAATGCTGTGAGAATGTAGAACACCAGGAATTCTCATTCATTGCTGGTAGGAATGCAAAATGCGTACAGCCACTTTGGAAGACATTTTGGAGGTTTCTTACAAAACTACACACACTTTCACCATATGATCCAGCAATCATGCTCCTTAGTATTTACCAAATGAATTGAAAACTTACGTTCACACAAAAACATGCACATGAATGTTTATAGCAGCTTACTTCATAATTGCCAAAATTCGGAAGCAACCAGATTTTCTTTACGTGAATGGATAAATAAACTATAGTACATCCAGACAATGAAATGTTTTTATTTTTTTTGCTCTTGTTGGGAAACAGACAGTAGAATATTATTCAGTGCTAACAATAAATGAGCTATCAAGCTATGAAAAGACATGGTGGAAAAGTTAATGCATATGACTAAATGGAAGAAGACAATCTGAAAAGTCTACCTACTGTGTGCTTCCAACTACGTGACATCCTGGAAAAGGCAAAATTATGGAGACAGTAAAAAGATGAGTAGTCTTCAGGGGTTGGAGGAGGGAGAGATGAATAGGGAGAGCATAGATAATTTTTAGGGCAGTTAAACTATTCTGCATAAAACTGCAGTGGTAGAGATATGTCATTATACACTTGTCCCAACCCATCGAATGTAAACCAAGTGAATCCTAATGTAAACCATGAGTGATAATGATGTGTCAAATAAAGATGCATTGATTGTAACAAATGTACCACTTTGGTGGGGAATCTTGATAGTAGGGTAGGTTGTGTATGTGTGGGGACGGGGTATTTGGCCACTGTCTGTACTTTTCACTCAATATTACTGTGAACCTAAAACTGCTCTAAAAATAAAATGTATTATTAATAAAACACCAATATACAGAAACATTTAGGAAAGTAAGAAGATCTTAATGGCTATTCACACTTTCTTGTGCAAAAGTTTGGGCGGGCCATTTTTTCTTTACCTAGAGGGAAAATAGCTTTGATTATGGGTAGAAAAAAGAGGAATATGGTAATTTTAATGTTTGGGGGAATGTAATAGCACTAAACTTGGGGAGGTAGAAACTAGTAGGTGGTGGATAGTAAAGAAGGTAAAACGGTACCAATAATTTTTGCCAGTTTAAAAATGATATCCAAGTGTACTGGTTAATTTTACGTGTCTACTTGACTGGGTTAAGGGATGGCCAGATAGCTGGTAAACCATTATTTCTAGGTGTCTCTGTAGGATGTTTCTAGAAGAGATTAGCATTTGGATTGGTAGACTGAATAGGAAAGGTCACCCTCACCAGTGCAGGTAGGTGTCATTCAATCAATTGAGGGCAGGAGGAGAACAAGGAAAGGCAAATTTGCTCTCTCTGAGCTGGGGCATCTATGTTCTTCTGCCCTTAGACATCAGTGCTCCTGGTTCTTCAGCCTTTGTGTACTTAGACTGGGACTTATGCCATTGGTTCCCCTGGCCCTCAGGCCTCCAGGTTTGAACTGGAAATATACCTTCAGCTCTCCTGGTTTTCCAGCTTGCAGATGGCATACTGAGATTTTGCAGCCTTCATAATTGTGTGAGCCAATTTCTGTTATAAATCTCCTTTTGTATATCTACGTATATCCTATTGGTTTTGTTTCTCCAGGGAACCCTAACTGACACACCCACGGTTGGTCCTATGCTGTATGAAAGCAGCCCTGTGTTGATATATGTAAGTGTGTGTATAGATATGTTTTTAATAACATTATTATTCGTATGGGTAATTTTGTGTCTTCCTTTCTAAAGTTTTCACCTCATACTTCCTTTTCTTGTATTGTATGAACCAGAACTTCTACAGTAATGTTGAATAACAGAGAATCATAGTTAGATTCCTAGCCTTGTTCCTGATTTTAAGGTGAACATGCCCAGAGTTTTAATGTTAAATATAATGCTTACTTTTGATTTCTGTTAATAATCCAGGATTAGAACAACACACCCATAACAATAAAGTATACTAAGAACTTTTATTAGAAATGGCTATTGAATTTCATCAAATGTTTATTAATCAGTCAAAATTAATTTATTTCTATCTATTATAACTTTTGCTTAAATTTCATAACTTTTTATATGTACATATACTTACACACATGCATAATTTTCACAGATGCATAAATGTGTGATGTATGTACTTTTTACATCTTTACCCCACCTTCTCCCATATCCCTGATTAACAGCCTTAAATGTATCCTTCTGTACCTTTCTGATAATAATGTATTTCTTTATATATGTATATTGTATGCACATTTTTGCATTTTGCTTTTCTCCTTTAACAACATTTCATGGAAATACCTCCAAGTTAAACAGATGTTACATTTTAGTCCCACCCTGCTATTTATTAACTGCATGTCCTTGGGTAGGTTAACTAACTTCTAGCACAAGTTTCTCTACTTAAACATGAGGCCAACTATTCTTTCTCCCAGGACTACTGTGAGAACCAAATTATATCATATACATAAAGCACTAAACATGGAACCTGGCGAATCGTAGGCTCTAAGCAAGTGTTACCCAATCTCATGTTCAGTACAGGGAGGGTAAACCTTTGTCCTTTCCCCTTTGGCAGTTATGGCCTCTGGGCTGAAGATTTGTAACTCTGTAAATGCCTGAGCACCTGTGGAGGGTCTGGGAGGATCCCCTGGGTATTGGTTTGGTTCAGAGCAACAGTTTTGGAGCCCCATGACCTGGTTTTGAAACCATGCGTCATCACTTCCTAGCATGGACAACTTCCTAAACCTCTCTGTGCTTCCGCTTCCTCATCTGTAAAATGGGAGTAAGAGTACCTGCCTGTTACTCCTATTGTGGGTGTAATCAAATGATGCATGTGACACACTTGGTGCAGTGCCTGATACACTGAAAGCCCTCAGTGAGTATAAGTGAGTGAAGTGACAGGGCACAAGTTTTGAAAGCAATTGACTGAGTGCCACCATTTGCTGGCTGTTGGACTTTGAGCAAGTTATTATTGCCATCAAAAGTAATTGCAAAAACTGCAACTACTTTTGCACCAACATCCCACAAGCTGACTAGATCCCAGTCTTCATGGGTGAAATGGGGCTAATCTCCACTTTCAAGCACTCCTTTGAGAGTGAATGAGGGTGGTGCTCAGAGCAGGCTGCTTCCCTGCCAGGGTTATAGTCCAGCCAATGGACTGAAAGTGCTTGGCTGTCCCAGGACTGTACCCAGCCTTCATAATTCTCTCAATTCCAAACATGGGCCTGCCAACAAATGTTCAGAACCCAAGTTCACTGTGAATTGGAACATGCCTGCATCTTGTCTGTCCATTCTCTTCAGGTGCTGGGGTCGGTCATGCTTTGCTGTCAACAGCCATTGCCACCTCATTTTGTTTCTTTCCTGTAAAGGGGAATGCATATTTTATTTAAAAGTTACTCATCTTGCTCCCTGGGGCATGGATCTATTGCTAGTTCAGTAGGCTTTGTAGGATGACTGTGATGTGTGTTTACAGTTAGAGGAAGTGGGAATGGGACCAAGATGAGATGATGTATATCAATTCCAGCTGACTTTCTTGCCCTCTCCAGGATATTGCAATCCTCCAAGGACATCGGTTTCCTTTTCAAATCTCTGCATGGAAATTCTCTCACTTCCTTCCTTCTAAAGCAAAGCTACACACACACACACATGCACGTTAAAAAATAAAAACGCAGCTTTCCAGGCAGGCGTCTCCTTCAATGCAAACACAAAATTCTCTCAAGAGAACAATTCATGGGGCAGACATCATCACATCAGACAATTTGTCCATCTCTTCTTGCTGAGACTTACTTGCTACTGTTGGCAATACAGTAATTTACTACGTTTGCTCTGAGCCTGTGCATAAAACTGTTAAAAAAAAAGAATTTAAAAAAACCTTGTCCCTTACAGTGCATTGCACGCATGCCTATGGGACCAGTTCATGATTTATTTTTATTTTTTCAGAAAAGAAGCAAAAGCGTTTGTACAGCTGTGGGTTTGGGGAATTAAGTATGATTCAGCAGCACCCTCTGCTGGCATGTTTGGGAACTGTAGAAAGTTCTGAGGCGAAGGAATCGGGATTTCAGAGCAGGAAACCCTTAGAAATAATTGGTTTCTTTTCTTTGTAATCCATAATAATACGAGATATCTCACTCCTACCTTATTCAAGGATGTTTAGTTTCATGGAACATTTCTCCATATTTCAATAAATTGTAATCATCCCATTACTTTTTAAAAACAATTTTGGCAACCCAAGTGAACAAATAAACAACTGCATTTCTGTGCATGGTCTCCGGAGTCATTGGAATATTCCATCCGGGGCATTTAGGTGGCACAATTCCAGGAAGTGGTGCCCAGTTCTACTCTTTCATTGAAGAAGACTCTGTCATTCATCGACTGGAGTTAAGTATCGATTAACAGAACTGGTTCTGCGTTCAACCACAGGCAGTTTTTCCAGGCTATGGATACTAAGCATTTGTAGTACGTGTGAAAGGAATTAAGTTGGCTAACTTCAAGGAGGTCAAATGCTCTGTTTTCTCTATCAGATATTCTGAGTAATTAAGTGTTATCTTATATCCCTTACATAAATGACCGAGCTTCCCATACCTGGAACCTAACCAATTTTGTAATTTGTACTAAGGTGATATTGTTTTCTTCCTTTGGTGTCTGAAAAGGCACATCGGGGTCATTATCAATTTCTTTAGGAAAACTGATAATGTTTTTCTATAATGGGCCGAAGTGTTGCTGATTGATGGAATCCCCAGAGCAGAGCACTGATTTTTCAAAATTAGTAAACATTAAAAACACTTATGCAGTTGGGACAATTGGAGAGCACGTGCATATAATGGAAAACTAGGGAGTCAAATAAATGGATTTCAGCCTCTGCCACTTGCTACTTTTTAAGCCTTAGATTTCTTATCTGTAAAATGGAACTGCTATGAGGATTAAATGACATGATGTATGTTAAATTCTTAGTAAAGTGTATAGAAGCTTACCTAATAAACATCAGTTCTCCCTCTCTGTGTAATGCAGGAAAAGAGAGAAAAGTTGAAACAGAGAGTTTACAGTTGACAAAGCTCGAGTTGTGGAATTTGAATTACAAAGTTTGAGCTGTGGAATTCGAATTAACTCAGCAGTCCCCAATCTTTTTGGCACCAGGGACCAGTGTTCATGGAAGACAAATTTTCCATGAATGTAAGAGGTTGGGGGAGGGATAGTTTTAGGAAGAAACTGTTCTGCCTCAGATCATCAAGCACTGGATTCTCCTAAGGAGCGCACAACCTAGATTCCTTGCATGTGCAGTTCCCAATAGGGTTGCTGCTCACCTCCTGCTGTGTGCCTGGTTCCTAATAGGTCTCAGAATGGTACCTGGAGTCCCCTGAATTAACTGATGCTGTACCTTTTAAAAATGTAGTGGTTATAAGCCTGGGCTCTGGAATTCTCCTCCTGTGTTTAAATTCTAGATCTGCCATTTAGCAAGCTGTGTGAGGGCCTTATGCCACTTAAACCCTCTTTACCATCTCAGGTTCCCCAGCTGCAAAGCAGGGATGATAGGAACATCTACTTTATCAGGTTGTGTGAGGATTAAATGACTCAGCACATGCAAAGTGTTTAGACAAGAGTCTGACATAGAGTAAGTTCTCAGTAAACATTTGGTGTCATTAGTATTAAAAGGTTTTGAAATACATGAAAAGGGTCTGGAAAATATTGATGATTAAACCCATATATTTTGTTATGAATATGTTCTTTTAAGTCACATACTTATTATTTTACCTGTGTATGGCGTCAACCAACACTGTCCAACTGAATTACAATGTGAGGCACACATGTAATTAAAATTTTTGTAGTAGCCATATTAAATAAAAGTAAAAATCACTAGTAACAAGACACATTGACATCATGAGCCCTTTGCTAGAATGCACTGAGAAGGGCACTTCTGTCTGTGATTTCTATTGCCAAAAACACACACTCATTCCAATCATGAGAAAACACTACACAAACCTAAACTGAGGGACATGTTACAAGATAACAGATCAGTGCTCTTCAAAAGTGTCAAGGTCATGAATGCAAGGAAAGACTGAGGAACAATCATAGATTGGAAAAAACTAAGGGGACATGACAACTACATACAACGTGGTATCTTGGGTTGGATCCTGGGGAAAAAGGACATCAGTGGAAAAATTGGTGAAATTTGAGTACACTTTGTAGTTTATACTAATTATCAATGTTAATTTATTGGTTTTGGTCATTGTACTGCGGTTATGTAAGATACTAACTTAAGGGGAAGCTAGGTGAAGACTATATGGGAACTTATACAATTTTGCATGTTTTCTTTAAGTTGAAAATTGGTTCAAAATAAAATAATTTAAAAGGTAAAATGAAATGTGAATTTAATTTTAATATTTAATGCAATATATCTAAAAACTGTTTTAATATAAAATCAGCATAAATTATTAATAAGAGATTTAAAATTTTTGTACTGTCTTCAAAAATCTGGTGCATATTTTACATTGTGCATCTCAGTTTGAACTAGCCACTTGCAAGTACCCAGAAGCCACGTGTGTCCCAGGGGCAGATACAGTGGTGAGGACCTCATCCAGGGACCCAGTGTCTCTTTGACAGCATTTTTCTGGGTTGACTCCTTTCCTGGCTCTGGTTCTGGTCCTCCCCCCATAAAGCCTTAGTATGCCCAGAGGGGATTATCCTCTTGGAGGGGGTGCTTAGATTAACTAAATTCCAGTAACACTGGTGACTGGTCTATGAAAAAAATGCCTTAATTTATTAAGAGCATGGTGTTTTCTATGAAATAAAATGCTCACAGACCCAACAGTCTCTAACATGTGAGATGGATAACACCTGTTTTTGGAGGTCTAAGGAAAAATGACTTCAGTTGTTACTTGGATGGGCATTAAATAACATTCACTTACCAAGTGAAAATATTTTTTTCTCATTTAGATTCTCTTTTTTTCCTTTTGATTATATTAAAGACCAAGACTCATTTAATGCCTCCCTAACACACTAGGATATATAGCTATATATATCTCTATATAGCTATATATATCTCTATATAGCTATATACCTGTCTCTTCTCTGTCTGTTATAGAATTTAAGGTATTGTTTGTTTCTAATTTTTTGTTGTCATCACCTCTTATTCATGGCAAATAATATTGGCTTTCCATTCAATTACTGATATGAAAGTTTTAAAATTTATTTAAAATAAAATATAAATATAAGGACAGATTTATTAAAAATACAATTATTAAGATAATCATAGTCCAAGTGGCACTGGAAAATAGCAAAAACAACACCAAAAAACAAAGAAAGTAAAATCATTCAGGGACTATGACAGTGTTTGCAACTTGGGGAGATCAGTTCTCAGTTTCAGAAATGTCCCCTTATAGAAGCCTCTAAGAAAACAAGCCTGGGTGTTCTCAATACACCTATTCTCCCTCGTTAAATCTTTCCCTAGTAAGACTGCATTTCTTCTCACAGTCCTTCCTTCTCCTTCTCCTACTCCTTCTCCTTCCTTTCTCTCTCTCTCCTTTTACTTTATTTTTGTCCCTCTTGTCCTTTCTCTGCCTCCTTTCACTATTTCCTCTTTCACCTCCCTACCTCTGGTCAACATTCGGCTCTCCTCACTCACCAATCACTGCTGGCCTCTAACTTTGGGCGTTCTGCGTCTGACCAATCAGAGTGCAGCATCTGACACCTGGGCTTGCAGCTGTTTTCACAGGACCCATGTACACACAGGACATTTGCCTGGATATTTTGGAATCCCTTCACAGTTTCTTTAACAATTTTTGGGTCAAATTCTGGGCAATTGGAGGGTACTATTCTCTATTGAAGGAAATTTTCCCATGTCATTCTCCCCTTGACTCACTTGGACCAGATAGGTGGAGTTCCAGGTGCATATGGTTCTCGCTATTTTATGCACCGATAAGGCAGTAAATGAAACTTCCAAAATCTGGCTTGAGTAATTTATGCCTTTGAAAGGCTGATATTATTGGATTAAATTCTGAGGGCATTTAGGAAAAACACTGCCACTGAAACTCTAAATAAATATATCCAACACAGCAATTTGGAAACGATTTGAGGGGAAGTAATTACTCGGTTTCCTTCTCTCCCACCATCGTTATGGATGGAGTTTGATA
Organism: Piliocolobus tephrosceles; assembly: GCF_002776525.5. Lineage (NCBI taxonomy): Eukaryota > Metazoa > Chordata > Mammalia > Primates > Cercopithecidae > Piliocolobus > Piliocolobus tephrosceles. Next base: position 90,376,436 of record NC_045444.1, read on the forward strand.
GGAAGGAAAGGTTTAGGGGAGTTTATCTCAGTAGGAGGTAATATAAGCAAACTTTTTTGACCTCAAACCTGAAAATAATGGCAAGTTCTGCATTAAGCTTCATCACACCTCTTCTCCGTCCTCACATTTCATAATATTAGTTGTCTTCTTTCTATATTTAGCTTTTGGAGCACACAAAGTCACAAATAGTTTCAAGTTTTTACTAAATCTTACAAGTAGAGCAAGAAAAAGTTTTGTTTTGTTTTTTTTTTTAAAGGTAAACAACCTCTGCATCTTCAGAGCAAAACCCACTGAGAAAACTTGTGCCACAAAACCTCACTACCACCACAGCCCCAGCTCAGGGACCCTGACAGACAGCTCGAACTGTTTACCAGCTAACCACACAGGCCACCCTTTGATTCACACTTTGATTGCAAGTCCATTGTTTGTTTGAATGGCGTAGACAACAGAGCTGAGGCATCTTTGCTGGATAAGAGGCGAGAAATTAGGTGTTATTTTTCTATTACAACAACAGCAGCAGCAGCAGCTAGTACTTATTGGAAAATAAAACATTAGCTTTTATGTCATACTAGGTTTATGTTAGCACCTTAGTTGAAATGCTTTACTATGTTAACTTATTTAACACGGTTCCCACAACAGACTAACAGGAGATAGGTACTGTCATGATCTTCATTTTACAGATGAGAACCTTGAACCCTGAGCGGTTCCCTCACTTGCCCACGAACCTGCAGCTCGAGGGACTGCAGAGCCTGATTCAAACCTGAAAGGCCTGTCTCTGCAGCCAGCTCTTCATCTCTGCACTGGACAGCCGGCCTTTCTGAAGGAAGCACAGTTGCTTCAACATTTTGTAGCCAAGCAAGAGTCTGTGAAGGGAATCCAGTTTTTCTATTTTGAAATCAAGTTGGATTTCACTGGAAGAATTCCTGGGCACTGGGTCTAATAAAAATCACATGTAAGGATGCAGGAAAACTTCTCAGTTTATATATTTGAAGGAAAAACTCCTTTGTATCCATAATGATTAGGAACACAGTTCCTCAGTGAGTTAAGTAAAAATGAACATCTTTGGAACTTGAAACTAAAATGAGACAACATAAAACAAATGACTCCATTAACAGGGCTTTTATTACCCAGGACTTTTTATTGTTGAGTCTGAGATCTCTAGAACTTCAGCAATTTTGGTTTTGATTTTTTTTTTTTTTTTTTTTAGACTGAGTATTGCTCTTTCACCCCGGCTGGAGTGCAGTGGCATGATCCTGACCACCAAAACTTCCACCTCTTGGGTTCAAGCAGTTCTCCTGCCTCAGCCTCCCGAGTAGCTGGGACACAGGTGCCCATCACCACGCCTGGCTAAGTTTTGTATTTTTAGTTGAGACGGGGTTTCATCATGTTGACCAGGTTGGTCTCCAACTCCTGACCTCAGGTGATCCGGCCGCCTTGGCCTCCCAAAGTTTTGGAATTATGGGTGTGAGCCACTGCACCCGGCCTGATTTTCCTTCTTAAGTTTATTTTTTAGATTTACTCCCAAGCCTACTCGATGCTTTTATTCTAAGGCAGTGGGTTCCCAAGCACAAATTTCACAAAAGATTCCACTACATTTTAGTAATTGCAATGGAAACAGGGGATATCTGGATAGTATTTATTCCTATGGAGAGAAAAATAATAAATATGATTGTTTGGGGCTCTTTCTTTGCTTTGCTCTCCACTACTTTTTAAACTTCCCCTGTTCCTATAGGGCAGACCAACAACAAACTGAATAGGCTAAACCTTAGTGGGCAGATCCTGCAAATTAAAGTGGTTGGGTTAGGTCAGGCTACGGCTTCAAAGAGACCCAGCTGTCTCCAGTAAGGATCTATCAATAACTTTTGTTGGCATAGTAACACCTAGTAGTCAGGTAAGGAACCGATCTCTGTGATTCAGGGATCTTGTCTTACCTCATGTTGTAATTTGAGTTCTTATTCTTTTACAATCAGTTGAGTTTATTAGTGACTTTCCATACCTCTTTACCCAGTAAGTAGACCTTAATACAGTATCATTGTGCAAGATGAGATGACATTGAGTTCTAAAATGCCAAGTCCTTGCTTATAAACGAAGCTTTGTCCCAATAGTTGGTAGAAGAGTCAGTGGTCCATCCATATGTCAGTTCCCCCATATGGCTGACAAATAAATGTGCTAATTATTTTGTTGTCCCAAAAGATGCATCTGATGGCATCTGTTGATGGATGGGTAAAGAAAATGGCCATGACTTTAGGTTGACATACACAAGTTGCAGCTGCAGGATGCTGACACAGTGAATTGCTTGGTTTTCTTGGTCTGGCGGAGAAATTCAGCTTTTTCTTTCTCTTTGAGTAAGTCTTTATCTTGGGAACTTTGGGAGTGGGTGTATTAATTTGTTAGGCTGCCACAACAAAGTATTACAGACTGGGTGGCTTAAACAACAGAAAGTTCTCACAATGCTGGAGCCTAGGAGTTGAAGATCAAGGTGTTGTCAGGTTGGATTTTCTGAGGGTCAGGAGGGAAAGATTTGTTCTAGACCTCTCTTCTTGGCTGTACATGGTCGTCTTCTCTCTGTGTTCTTTACATGGTCTCTGTGTGTGTGTGTGTGTGTGTGTGTGTGTGTGTGTGTTTTCTTATAAGGACGCCAGTCATATTGGATTAGATCCCACCCATATGATCACATTTTACCTTCATTATCTCTTTAAAGGCCTTATCTCCAAATACAGTCATATTCTGAGGTACTGGGACTTGTAATTTCAACATAGGAATTTTGAGGGGGACAGGATTCAGCCCATATCGTGGGTAACCTAATTTGTTCTAGGTTGGTAAAGAAGAGATGCTTAGCTTTAGAGCCAGCCTTCAAACTTAGGAGTTGAAAAAGTCCGTCTTTGGTACACATAGTCTTTCTTTGGTATGCATAGTCTTGTAGGTTTTTTTCTGGGTCCTTTTTTCACTGTGTTGTCACTATCTTTTTTTTTTTTTTTTTTTTTTTTTTTAGACAGGCTCTTGCTTTGTCACCTAGGCTGGGTGCAGTGGTGCAAGCATGGCTCTCAGGTTCAAGCAATCCTCCCACTTCAGCCTCCCAACCAAGTAGCAGGAACCACAGGAGCACCTCACCATACCCAGCTAATTTTTAGATTTGTGGTAAGGACAGAGTCTCCCTATGTTGCCCAGACTTGTCTCGAACTCCTGGGCTCAAGCAACCCTCCTGCCTCAGCCTCCCAAAGTGCTGGGATTATAGGCGTAAGCCACTGTGCCTGGTCATCACCATCTTGTTTGTCATTATCAGACTCTGAGCCTCACTGTTCTATCTCCCTTTATGGTGAATGCTATTCCTCAAGAAAGAATCCGATATCAGTCATTTCTATAGTGCAGCATTCTGAAGTCAGGGAAGTTTACACTCTATGTAAATGCAGTGTAATAAAAGGCTTTGTTTCCACTTAAAGGAAATTCACGTATTAGTGAGTAGATCAATAGGTGAGAAGGCCAGTGAGCTAAGACCTTTGTCTTGCCTCATCCCTGAAATAACAATAGATAGCCAGGCACTTACTATATTTATCTTTACAAAATTGGTCTATGACTCAGTTGGGCCACTCTCCCCCTCCAAGGAAGCAGGCAGTAAACTCAAGTTTGGGTGACTGAGGAGAGTATAATCAATGATGATTAACCAAGGTGTGAGCAGGGCTAAAGAAAATCAACAGAAGGTGCAGAAGCATCCCAGGGCAAGCAACAGCAGGAAGCCATTCCCACCTCTAGATCTGAAGGTGGGGGAGAGAATGCTTACCAGAACCCAGGCAGAGCTGCAAGGGTCACCGTAGCTGTGCGAGAAGGCTCCTGAGAGGAGCTGTGGTTTTGCAGGGAGGTCGCCTTGGGAACAAACACTCCAGCCTCACTTTCCTCCTGCCCTCCTGTTTCCAGCCAGAACTCCAGCAGCTGAGAGCAAGCGGAAGCCAGAGGCTGGGGGAGTTGAGGTGCTCTGTAAGCCTCAGCATCCCACAGCACAGAGGAGGGTGAAAGAGGGTCCTTCTCACCCCAAGGTTTTCATTTCTTGTTGAATATGAGGCACCTGAGCATCACACTATACCAGGCCTTTGAACAGTCAAACAATGAGTGCTCATTCCAGACTCCGTTTCCCCTCTACTTTCAAAGATGAAATGACTAAGAAAAAGCTTATGTTAGTCACTGGCAGTGACTTAGTCTAAAACCTTCACTATATATCCTACCTCCGTAAGTTTTTGTACTGTGCCTTCTTTGAGCATTTATTTTATCCTCAGTGTCAACATAAAGAAAGCATCTTCCCATCTGTGCAGACCTCTGCTGTTTTTGTCTGCTCAACATTTCTTTCCTTCTTTTCTGGTAATAGCCCCTAGATTTTCCTTTAGGGGCCACTATTCCCATCTCTTAGTTCATGTGGTTGGCTTAGAGCAGACCTCACTCCTGGGCTCCAGGGACAGGCCTAGCTGAACAGAGCTCTGCATCTCTTTTGCTACTATAATTATTTCAAAAACAGGCATGTGAACTGTGTCTGTCCAATGCATCACACCTAGGCCTTTAGCCAATGCTATACTGTTTTTTTTTTTTTTTTTTGAGACTGAGTCTCACTCTGTCACCCGGACTGGAGTGCAGTGACATAATCTTGGCTCACAGCAACCTGCGCCTCCCGGGTTCGAGTGATTCCCCTGCCTCAGCCTCCTGAGTATCTGGGATTACAGGTACCTGTTACCATGCCTGGCTAATTTCTGCAATTTTAGTAGAGACAGGGTTTTGCCATGTTGGCCAAGCTGGTCTTGAACTCCTGACCTCATTTGATCTGCCTACCTTGGCCTACCAATGTGCTGGGATTACAGGCATGAGCCACCGCGCCCGGCATGCTATACTCTTTATTAGCTGTTGAGCTTGCAAAGCTGGGAGGAGAGAAGCATAGAGATTCTTGGAAGAACCTGCTTCAGAATGAAGTCAACACAAAAAACAGCAAAAAAGAGATACAAGGAAAGATAGATTTCTGGATCTAGCTGTACCTGAAGATAGATTTTCCTGAGTTTAAGTTTCATGAGTCAATAATTCATTTTCTTAAGCCAGTTGGGTTTTGATCACTTACAATGGAAATCTGTAACTAATATATTCTCTGTGATCTTAAAGTCAGTATTGCTTTATGTTGGGTTCTACACATCTTGTTTATCATTATGTAGCCTTGATTCAGTAGGTGCTTTTGTGTTGCATGATGAGAATTAGCATCATTGAAAATACATTCATTAGCAGAAAAATAAAATGCTTTCTAGGCTGTCAACTGGCATCTTTTAGGGGAGAATTGAAGCCATCTATCAATTGTAAAGAACATGACTTGTTGGCCAGGTGCAGTGGCTCATGCCTGAAATCCTAGTACTGTGGGAGGCTGAGGTGCGCAAATTGCTTGAGCCCAGGAGTTCAAGACCAGCTTGGACAACATGGCCAAACCCTGTCTCTACCAAAAAAAAAAAAAAAAAAAAAAAAAAAATTCACCGAGTGTGGTGGTATATGCCTGTAGTCCCAGCTACTTGGGAGACTGAGGTGGGAGGATTGCCTGAGCCCCAGGGGCAGAGGTTGCAGTGAGCCAAGATTGTGCCACTTTACTCCAGCCTGGTCAACAGAGTGAAATCTTGTGTCAAAAAAAAAAATTAGAAAAAAATCACTCGTTTGATAAAATAATGCAAAATGCAGACACAGGCCATCCCCATCCATAGGAACACACAACATTAATTTTTTAGTTTTTATATAATAGCAACAAAGCTACTAGAGCAATGACAAATACAGCACATTTAGAAGTTCCTATTGTTTCTTATACATCTTTATTTTAAATATATTTCAGGATCTCTTTACCTCAGTCTAGGAAGGATAGGTAGAACAGTTCCAATTACATTTTCTATTTGTTTTGCTGTTATTCTCTTTCAGGTTATCAATATGTTTCTAAGGGTACTTCCAGGACAAATGTTCAAAGCTGGAATAGGTATGTACTCTGGCACATACTGTTCAGGCTTTGTCCATCTGACACGAAACACTTAAAAAAAATAAAATTTAGCTGGGTGCAGTGGCTCATGCCTGTAATCTCAGCACTTTGGGAAGCTGAGGCTGGTGGATTGCTTGAGGTCAGGAGTTCAAGACCAGCCTGGTCAACATGGTGAAACCCTGTCTCTACTAAAAATACAAAAATTAGCCAGGTGTGGTGGTACGCACCTGTAATCCCAACTACTTGGGAGGCTGAGGCATGAGAATCACTTGAACCTGGGAGGTGGAGGTTGCAGTGAGCCGAGATCATGCCACTGCACTCTAGCCTGGGGGATAGAGCAAGACTGTCTCAAAAAAAAAAAAAAAAAAAAAAATTATTCGGTCATTTGGAAGTTACCTTCCACATGGCTGTGAGGGAGGTAAGACAACATATGGATGTCTGATGTTTACACAGATGGTCCCTGACTCAGGATGGTTTGACTTAGGGTTTTTTGACTTTATGATGGTGCAAAACCCATACTCATTTAGTAGAAACTTAACTTCAAATTTTGAATTTTGATCTTTTCTGGAGCCAGCCACATGTGGTACGATACTCTTTCGTGATGCTTTGCAGAGGCTGCAGTTCTCAACTCCCAGTCAGCCACGCTGTCTCAAGGATAAGCAGCCGATTCTTGATGCCTTTCTGAAAAACACTGTGCCTGCTAAACCATCAACAAGTGTCAATGCCCCACTGCCTTCTACAGAGGCTCAGCAGAAGAGAGAGGAATTGATAACCTGTCCCTGTAGCATCCTCACCATCCAGCAATTAACTAGTTCAGTGCCTCAAACCTCCTTCAGGTCCCAGTGTGCTTGCAGCTGTGTATGTTAATGGTGTGTACCTATATACAAACATTCTGTTTTTCACTTTCAGTGCAGTATTCAACAAATTTAATGAGATAGTCAACACTTTATTATAAAACAGGCTTTGTGTTGGACACCTTTGCTCAACTGTAGGCTTAATATAAGTGTTCTGAGCATGTTTAAGGTAGGCTAGGCTAAGCTACAATGCCTGGTAGGTTAGGTGTATTAAATGTATTTTCAGCTTGGGATATTTTCAACTTACAATGGGTTTATTTGGGTGTAACCGCATTGTAAATCGGAAACGTCTGTAAAGATAATTTATACATAGATATAGATGCATGTATGTATATGGGGTTGGAGTCCTAACTAGAACTTTAATGGGGACCCTGGCCTGTTTGGAAATATTTGAAGATGTGATGGATCAGGCCTCCTGGGAGGGTGCTGCTTGGTCAGGAGATCAGGTGATGTGATTTAAGACTTCTGATATTTGTTACCAAATGGCTGTTTAGAAGGTTGCATCAATATTCACTCCTGCTAGCTATGGATAAAAATGTCCATTACTTATTTCCTTACTAAAACGGAACATTAGATTTTATTTACTATCCTTGGAATATCATTGAATATCTTTTAAATGTCATTTAAATGTCTAATTTTTTCCAAAATTGGTAGGCAAAAATGAACCTTGTGGTTTCATGTATCTCATTCATTTTTGCTGACTAGTGAGCTTGAAATTTCTTTGTCTTAATGTATATTCTGGACTTCTGCCTTTCTGTTTTTGTGAATGGCTGACTTAGGCTTTTTATGCGTGTGGGTGAATTGCCTATTTAGACTTTAATTAAAAATATTTTTTCATCTTATTAATAATTTGTAAGAATTTTTATGTATTGATCACATTGGTCTTTGGCCATCATGTAAGTTGCAAATATTTTTTCTCCCTTCACCATTTTACTTTTAGTTTTAATTTTTTTGATGCAGGAAAATGTGAGAGTTTTTAGGAAGTAAGTATATCAAGGTTTTTCTTTCAAATTTCCTTTGTTTTTAGGTTTCAAAATACCTTTCTAAATATATAGATGAAGTATTTATCAATATATTTTCTTAAATATGCCTTTTTTTGGCACATGATTATGGCTTAAAAAAAAAGATGCTATCAATACAGATAAGGAAAATGTCTGAGAAATAGCGAGAAAGGAGTTCATCCTTCCAAGCAGCTAGGGAATACTTTCTAATCTAAATTTTCTTCAAATTTATTTAGGATTTCAGTTTTTTACATCTTGATTCATGAATTTATTTTGCTGAATTATACGAGGTAGAGATCTAATTCCATTTTTCCCCAAAAGGTTAGCTAATTATTCCTAACACTTTGTTTAATGAGAAATACATATTTTTCCCACAGACTTGAAATTCTATGCATCTGTCATTTTACTGAATCCTGAATATTATTAGGATTTGGTTTTGGATTTTGTGTTCAGTTGAATTCTTATGCCTATTCGTAGGCTCAACCACTCATCACTTCTTCTTCTAGCCCATTAATTGTCTTGGTGATTCTCAACTTCATTCTTCCGAAGAATTCCTGAATCATTTTGTCGGACTCCCAAATGTGATAAATACAACTGGAATTTTGGTTGTAAAAATATTATATTTATAAAATAATTTGGAGAGAATTAATATTTTTATAACATTGCATCTTCTCATTGAGAAGCATTGTATGCCTTTACATTTATTGAAATCTTCTGTTAATGTCCCTCTGAAAGTTTCATAGCTTTCTTTATATAAACTGTGCCTGTTTATTGTTATTTTCCCCCTTACAATTTTCTAACCATTCATTTTCCCCCTGACATATAAAAAGCTGTGGCTTTTCTTATATTTACTTTGTCCTTGGCTGCCTTACTAAACTTTCTTATTAACCCCCTTCCAGTTCATTCTCTTGGATTTTCTTGGTAATCAGTGACATCAGAGCAAACATCTGATAATTGTCTCTTCTCTTTTTAAAAAGGTATAACAATTATTTCTTTTAAATATCTTTCTGGATATTGAAAAACAACAGGAGTAGTGCCTTCCTTCTAACCTCAGGGGATCTCTTCAGTGTTTCATAAGTAAACATGACAATGTCTGGTGATGTGTGGTATGACTTTTCATCAGGCTAGGAAACATCCTTCTAGTTCTGATGTATTCACAGATTTTTCTTCTTAAAAATCATGCAAGGTTACTGAGATATAGACATTTTATTTTTAAGCAATCCTTGCATGTTGGGAGTAAATCCTATCAGTGAATTATTTCCTTAAGAAACCACTGGACTAGTTTTTTAGTATTTAATTTAGAATGTATCTATATTAATAAGTGAGATTTGTTTGTTAATCTTTTTTGAGTTAAACTTGTTAGATTTTGTCATTAACATTATATTAACTTCACACAATAACCTGAAGAATTTCCATTTTTACCTCTAGTGCTCCAGACTAGTCTAAATAGCACAGGAATTTTCTACTTTTTGAGTCATTAAATAACTCACTTGTAGAATAGTCAGGGTTCAGCCCTTTTGTATTAGTTAGTTTCTTAGTTCCGTTCCTATTTTCTTCCAGGGTTATGACTGTTCAGTTTTTTATTTCTGTGTCAGTTTCCTGTGTCCCAAAACATTGGCCATTTCAACCATGTTTTAAAAGTTACATGGTATTTTGTGTTGTATTTTCTTTAAAATTTAAAAAATCTCATCAGTATATTATTTCCTTCTCTTTTAATATTGCACATATATATTTTCCTTTTCCTCATGCTAAGAGAGTCTTGTTCAAATTAATGTTTTTAAAAGTGAAAACAGGAATTTTGGTTTATTAGTTACATTTTTTCTATTTCCTAACTCAGTATTTTTTCCATTTCTAAATATATATTAATTCTATGTTTCTACTTTTTAAAGTCTTACTTAGTTTTTCTTTTTGTATCTCTTGATTTAAATGATTGGCTCATCAGTGTCATTTCATTCTTGTTAAATAATATGAAGAACCAAAGGTGTATGAATACATTTTTTCCCAATTATAACTTGGACTGGCCACATCTAATTTGTTTTGGTAAGTTACATTTCACTATCCTACTTTCTCCAAGTAGTCTGTAACTGCAATTTACTATTTTTTTTTTTTTTTTTTTGAGGTGGAGTGTCACTCTGCTTTCCAGGCTGGAGTGTGGTGGCCCTATCTTGGCTCACTGCAAGCGCCACCTCCCAGGTTCAGTTGATGCTCCTGCCTCAGCCTCCCAAGTAGCTTGAATTACAAGCGTGCCCCACCAAGCCCAGCTAATTTTTGTATTTTTAGTAGAGACGGGGTTTCACTATGTTGGCCAGGCTGGTGTCGAACTCCTGACCTTAAGTGATATGCCCGCCTCAGCCTCCCAAAGTGCTGGGATTACAGGTGTGCACCACCACTCCCAGCCGATTTACTCTTGATCACAGAGTTAAAGAGGGATATTTGAAATTTTCAAGTAGCTATGTTTTAACACTTAAATGTTTCTTACTAACATTTAGGTTTATTGCATAGTGATCCATAAAGATATAAATTTCCTGCCTTTGAATTCATATTGAGGGTTTCTTTGAATTCTAATACATAATTGCTTTTCATAAATGTTCCATGTATTGGAAAAGCAGATATATTTTCTAATAAACTAGAATTTTAATATGTATCTAATAAATCAAATTTTTACATTTTTATTCAAATTCGCTGTACATTTTGCTTATGCGAATTATCAGACTTAATGCAATCTCTCATAATGATTGTGTTTCCATCAGTTTTACATATATTTCTGGTAGTTTTACTTCAGAGATTTCAATGATGTCTTATACAAATATAAATGAAGCTAGTAAAGCTTCATTGTGAATTATGCTTTTTATTAATATAAAATCTTTTTTTCTTGAATTTTTCCTTGATATTATCTTTTGACCCATTTTTCTTTCTATTTTTATTTTCTATTTTTAACTATTATATTCATGTACATCTTTTTACATTTTTCCCTTTTTTGTCAATTTAACATTCAAGTGCTTTGCATATTTATCTATGGGGTCTTAATATTTGAAAGTCAATTTGCATAAGGATTTAAAATATGAGGACAAATATTAATCCTTTGCATCTTTCCTGTAAGTATTGTCTTGAATGTATTGATTATAATCATTGTATGTTGTGTACAAAATTCCTTTTGGATCCAGTCTATTAACATTTCTCTACAAGGTTTCTTTTGTACATAGAACATATTTCTTTATGTCCTTTCATTTATTAATGTGAATTTTTATAATTTAATTTTTTAATTTATATGCAATTAATTTTGATGTAGCGTGTAAGGTATAGATCTAAATACATCTTTTTTCAACTAGCTAGCCAAATGCTTTGTCATCATTTATTAAATAACTCTTCTAGCTGATGTGAAATGCTATTTTTGGTAGATACTGGAATTCGCTTGCTCAAATTCCACTCTAATGTCCAAGTCAGCCTTTCTATATTATAGAGGCTGAAAATTTGAAAACGATCTTTCCTGGGGTTCCTTGCAGCTATGTTTCAGATGTAATTTTTTTTCCACTAATCAGATGTGCCAATACCTCACTTGCTTGTGGAACTGCATTAGTGGCAGAGAAATGGTAGACATCTATTTTGCTAGCACAAATGGTCACAGCAGGATAGTCTTATAGCCAGGTGATTTGAGACATGGCAGCCTCTAATAGTGGTCATGACAGCTTTTATGATTATGACAAAAACCATGTAAGTCTGGGGGCTGGGAGTTATTTCTAGAAGCTCAGCCCAAGAATCTGCTTCTCTAGGCCTTCCAAATATTTTGTAATATCTGGTAACAAATCCGTTTTTTTGTTCTGGTTAAACTGGAGAGAGTGGTTTCTGTTATCTGCAGCTGAACCCCATCCAGTGCAATGATGGTATCAAACATTACATTCTTATATACACAAATACCTAGTTCTGGATATATAGTCTATTCTGTTGAATTGTCTGTCTTTATTCCAGCCTAAAATGACTGAATTATTATAACTTTATAAGATGGTTTAATGTGTGGCAGACGTAGTAATCGTCTTTACTCCTTTTTCCTAAAAAAATGTTCTCTTTTGGATGAACTTTAATTTCACTCTGACAATTCTCACTCGACCTGTGTCCCTTGGAGATTTTGATTCAGTATGCTGTATGAGGAAACTGCTCATCCTCTGGAGGTCCAGATTGGGTGTACAGTGTCTTGATAGTAAATCTAGTGTACCTGTCATAAAATAATTCTAGAGATTTAAGGTGGGGGTTTGGATAATAGAGTGTGATGTTAATTTTCATGGCTTTATAACCACATCTACCAAAACTGTTTTTATTGTTTATATCAAATGACTTATTAAAAGGTAAAATAAGAGAGGTCTGGACACTTCAGTGCATCTCTAATTTGGGAAATGATCAATGACCAACAGACGGGAGACTGTGTCTAGTAGTTTTTACAGTTGTATTCATTAGGCACAGGAAAATGTAAACTCAGAGAGTCTGACATAGAACCAAGCCTCCAGGATAAACTTCAGCAAATCTAACACCTTTGTTTCTCTTTTTCTTTCTGGACACTTGTAACAGCACTAATCTAGAAGTGAGTATATATGAGTTCTGGTCCTGGCTTAGCTAATTTGGGCAAACGATTTAACTTCTTTGAGACTTAGGTTTCCATTCTAACAAGATGCAGGTGATAATATCCATTCTGTGCAAGTCATTGGTTTTTAACATATAATGTGTGTAGGTGTTAGGCACACTGTACCATCCCATACAAATGTGAGTTAATATATTGTCTGTCTTTATTATCTCTTTTACCTGCCTTAATCACCAAGCCACTGTGATCTGTCACTCCATCTTCTCCATTAAACTTTTCAACCGTTTCTATTTTTTTTGGACAGTTACTTACCTCAGTCATCATTTCTTATAATTCCCTATCAAACCCTGCTAGTGTCTGTGAGATCCTTGCCCCTCTTCTCAAGTGGTTCAATCTTAAGAATGGGAACAATTCTTTTTTTGTGGGGGAGGGGGGATGGAGTCTCTCACTCTGTTGCTCAGGCTGGAGTGCAGTGATGCAATCTTGGCTCATTGCAACCTCTGCCTCCCAGATTCAAGTGATTCTCCTGCCTCAGCCTCCCGAGTAACTGGGATTACAGGCGCTTGCCACCATGCCCGGATAATTTCTGTATTTTTAGTAGAGACACCATGTTGTCCAGGCTGATCTCAAACTCCTGACCTCAAGTGATCTTCCTGCCTTGGCCTCCCAAAGTGCTGTAACTACAGGCGTGAGCCACCGTGCCCGGCTGGGACAATTCTTGTTATATGTTAATTTCTTAAAGACACCAAAGTCTATTCAAGATATGAACTAGTGATTAAGAAATAAAGGTGGACACTGATAAAAAGTATGAGGTTAGTTTCACATATGCACATTCTCATAGCACTCATAATGGCATCTGTTAAACCTTCATCTAACTTTTAAAATAAAATGGCTTGTAAATGCTATGAATTACTAGGCTGTGGGATGCTGTTGGGATCTCCAAGTAGTAATGTAGAGGTCTAGGCACTCAGCACTGTATGGAATCAAAATTCCAGTGGAATGAGGAGAGCAGAAAGACTGGGCAGGGAAAACTTGTGAAAATTTAAACATGATTTTCATGTTCATTTGGAAAAAAAATTAGGTGACAATAGATATTTTTTAAAAACCACCACCAACAAGGGCATTGCCTGGCTATAATTTATTGAGTTATTTTATCACTTTCATTCTCTGTGCTTTAGGTATTCTGCTTCCTCATACATAAGGTAATTTTGTAAAACTTTATGGAAGAGAAAACAATCACACACACACACTCACACATAGAGTATATGTTTATTGCTGTTATAATAAATTAATACAAAACCCAAGAAACCTAAAACCATTCTCTCTAGTTTAACCAGAAAAGGATTTGTTACCAGATATTACAGAATATTTGCAAGGCCTAGAGAAGCAGATTCTTGGTCTTAGCTTTTAGAAATAATTCCCAGCCCCCAGACTTACATGGTTTTTGTCATAATCATAAAAGCTGTCATGACCACTGTTAGAGGCTGCCATGTCTCGAATCAACTGGCTATAAGACTATCCTGCTGTGACTATTTGTGCTAGCAAAATAGATGTCTACCACTTCTCTACCATTAATGCAGTTCCACAAGCAAGTGAGGTATTGGCACATCTGATTGATGGAAACAAAATTACACGTGACTTTTGTTTGCTGAATTGCTACATGGGCATAGGAGAAGGTTTTGAAAGTGCAGAAAATATAAAGGAAAAATAATCATTAGTTATACTTAGCATATTAATTAGCAAACTAACATTCTCGTGCCTATCCTTTCCCTTTTTCTACATATTGTTTTTATGTATTTTCCTTTAGAGATTTTTATATAAAATTTTAAACATTAAGCTTATATATATGTTGGACATGTAGCTTGCTTTTTTAATATACTGTACCATGAACGTTTTCTCATGATTTCACAAAATCCTTGGCTTATACATCTGGTGATTACACTTTTAACAGTGTTGGACTCTGCTGGAGGTGATTTTTTTCCTTCTTGATCTGAGAGATGCAGTTATTTTTCTTTTTGAAAAGAGAAAGCCAATTTTCAGTTTATACCAGTAGGTGTCATCCATTCACACAAAGCATAACCCAAGAAACCTAATATAATTGGACTTAATCTCTATAATTTCTACCAAATTCTAGTATAATGTTCCAGCCTATCTAAGCTCCTTGGGTGAAGGCCATTTAGCTTTCAATTGAATTTGGAGAAGAGGTTATTTTTGCCATTTAAGGTGCTTGCAAAGAAAGAAAAAAAGAGGGCAGTTTCGAAATGGAATGCATTGCATAGTTTGAAGTTATCATTTTATACTGTAAAAATACATCAATTACTGGAAAGAGGTTTTTAAAATCTTAAAATATTACTCTGAATAGCCACTCAAAGAAGACCAATGTTACTATTTTCATGATTTTCTGAAAGAGGGTCACCAGTCTTAATCCTGTGTACAAAAAGTTGAGTTGAGTCCAAACATAATAAAATATTTTAAAAAATCAAATGATGATTAAAAAGTCATGAAAATTTACATGAAAATTTACAATCATAATAACTATATTTTTGGCATTATGTAGTAGTTTTTAAGAACTTTCGTATACATTACCTTTTGGTCCTCACAAGGATTCTCTGTGATTACAAATGAGTGAACTTTCGCTCAGAGAGGTTACGCATCTTTTTTAAGACCACGCATTTGGTAAGTGACAGAGTCAGGTCTAAAACAAAGGTATTTGAATTTTATGTGCATATATATATATATATATGTATGTACTGCCAATTGAGTGTCATCCTTTAAAGCAGAAGTTAAAAGTGAATAGTCCATGGGCCAAACTGGGTCTTTAGATATGTTTTGTTTGCTTCCCATAATGTTGGCTCACAATATATTTTAAATTTTTTGAATAAGCTCCTAAATTTAAAAAAGGAGATATTTCCCACAAAGACTAGAATTTCATGTGTCTTTGGAAAAAATCAGAAGAGATGGTTACACTGGATTCATATTCCCTAGCGGCGATGTACAGCCGGAGCTTCTTGGTGGCGTCTCCTGTATGCTATCCATTTGGCCCCACTGTCCACTGCTCCTTACTGCCTTACACTTGGCCCATGTCATCCATTTGTTCTATGTACCTGGCCCTGTGTGCTTATAAGTTTGTGAGTCTTTGGGGTTGCAGTTTTTTGGGGGAATGGTTATATACTCGTTTCAATTATGCTATTATGGCTCAAAACACTTCTGAATAGCATTAAGAGTCACACCAGAAAAGTGGTGTCAATATTTTAGCCTATTTAATTGTTTAGTTAACAAGTGGCATCATCTACTTCAGTACTTGGGAGGAGTACATAGAATGAGCAGAGCAGAGAACTAAAGCTCGAGATCGGGGGAACAGCAACATCAATATGTCAGAGGAGAAAGGAATTAGAGAACCGACAAAGGAGCCCAAGAGGAGAGAGGGGTCTGAGAGATGGAAAAAAAGAAAAGGAGAACAATGATTCTGACCTTTTCTGGGGATCATGCAGGGGCTTCAATGAGGTGTTGTGTGAAATTAGGAGGATAAGGTTTCCTTCAGAGAGTTAGACTTTAAATTTAATACCGAATAAATTAGAGTAGAAGCATGAAGATTAACCTACGATTAACAGGATAGCTCTTAGTTCTGATAACTAACCAGGAATGGGTGGTACCATTTCAAGGTCAAGTATAAGTGTAACATCAAACATGAAGTATAGCATCAAACAATTCAGACAGATCAAGGATGGTAAGGATGCAGAGTGTTCATTGGAGTTTTGCAGTGTGGAGCTAATGGTGAGCTTAGGGAAAACAGCTTCAGAGACAGAAACCAATATACAGTGGGTTGAGGAAGAACTAGAAAAAACAAAGAATAGAGGCTGACTATGGACTTCTCTTTACTAAGAAAGAAGAGAGAGAAGTAGATGGCAGGGTTTGCAGAGTCTGAGGAAAATTGAGAGAGAGAGAGAGAGAGAGTGTGTGTGAATGATTGGAGAGATTCTAGCTGGTTATAAACTGGAAGGAAGGAACTTGACATGGTGTGGCTGTGCCCCACGCAAATCTCATCTTGAATTTTAATCTCCATAATCCCATGTGTCATGGGAAGGACCCAGTGGGAGATAATTGAATCGTGGGGGCAGTTTCCCCCATGCTGTTCTCATGATAGTAAATGAATTCTCATGAGATCTAATGGTTTTATAAGCCCACCTCTTGCATCAGCAGACCCTGGATGTGAGACATGGAGTCAAAGGAGATCATTTCAGAACTTTAAGGTTTAATGACTGCCTTATTGGATTTCGGACTTGCATGGGGCCTGTATCCCCTTCATTTTGGCCAATTTCTGCCATTTGGAATGGGTGTATTTACCCAATGCCTGTACCCCCTGCATTTGTCTGTTCTCACACTGCTACTAAAGACATACTTGAGACTGGGTAATTTATAAAGGAAACAGGTTTGATGGACTCACAGTTCCACATGGCTGGGAAGGCCTCACAATCGTGGCGGAAGGCAAAGGAGAAGTGAAGGCATGTCTTACCTGGTGGCAAGAGGGCTTGTGCAGGGGAACTCCTGTTTGTAAAACCATCAGATCTCATGAGACTTATTCACTACCATGAGAACAGTATGGGGGAAACCACCTCCACGATTCGGTTATCTCGACCTGGCCCTGCCCTTGACATGTGGGAATTATTACAATTCAAGGTGAGATTTGGGTGGGGACACACCCAAACCATACCACTCCCATTGTATGTAGGAAGTAAGTAACTTGCTTTTGACTTTACAGCTCATAGGTGGAAGGGACTTGCCTTGTTTCAGGTGAGACTTTGGACTTGGACTTTGGGTTAATGGCAGAATGACCTAAGTCTTTCGGGGACTGTTGGGAAGACATGACGGTGTTTTGAAATGTGAGGACGTGAGATTTGGGAGGAGCCAGGGGCAGCTTTGGCTGTATGGTTTGGCTGTATCCCCACCCAAATCTCATCTTGAATTGTAATCCCCAGAATCCCTGTGTGACATGGGAAGGACCTGATGGGAGGTAATTGAATCATGAGGGTGGTTTCCCCCACGTCCCCCACGTTGTTCTTATGATAGTGAGTGAGTTCTCATGAGATCTGATGGTTTTAAAAACATCTGGCATTTCCCTTGCTGGCACTCATTCTCTCTCCTGCTGCCCTATGAAGAGGTGCCTTCTGCCATGAGGTAAGCTTCCTTAGACCTCCCCAGCCATGCGAAACTGTGAGTCAGGTAAATGTCTTATCTTTGTAAATTACCCAGTCTCAGGTATTTCTTCATAGCAGCGTGAGAACAGATGAATACAGAGCTGTAGAATGGTGATTCAGGAGCCAAAGACAGAACTAAGGGAGCCTGAACTCTGCAGAGGCTAGAAGGAACGGGATCCAGAGAGGTGCCTTACTGATGTTTTGAGGAATCATACTATCATTGGAATGAAGGCCAACATGAATAAGTTGCAGTATATTTGTTAAAAATATCAATCATATCATTTAGCGGTCACATCTCATGCTGATTTTTTTTCACCCCTCATGGAAATATATAATTAGTTTTCTGGGCTTTATGGATTAATTAATAACTTTAAATGAGAAAATATTTGGCTGTCAGAATGGAATATACTTTTGTTTTATGATTAGAGATGGGCAAAAGTGATCAGATGAGAGATGAATCAGGATGATGATTTATATATTTATTCAATTAATTTCAATGTGAAATACAAACACATTTTGATAATTTTCTGCTCTCACATTATGATTCAGAGTGAAAAATTGTCATTGGTGAGAATTCCCAAGGTCATATGGTTCCTCCAAAAGTCAAGGATTCTTCAAACACTTGTTCATTCAATAAATAGTTGTGGAGCATTGCAAACAAACTTGCAAAGAAGGCATCTTTAGGCTGAGGCGGGCAGATCACGAGGTCAAGAGATCAAGACTATTCTGGCCCACATGGTGAAACCCTGACTCTACTAAAAATACAAAAGTTAGCCAGGCGTGATGGTGTACACCTGTAGCCCCAGCTACTCAGGAGGCTGAGGCAGGAGAATCACTTGAACCGGGGAGGCGGAGGTTGCAGTGAGCCGAGACGGTGCCACTGTACTCCAGCCTGGTGACGGAGTGAGACTCCATCTCAAACAAACAAACAAACAAACAAAAACAACAACGATAAAAACCCTAAGGCATCTTCAGTTCTTGTTCTGATGTTTCTCACAGTTTAGTAGAAGCTGTCAGAAAGCAAACAGGCTGTTACAGTGGTATAATTATTAGCAATTGTTACAGGTAGTTAGACAAGCATGAGCTGGGCAGGAGAGGGCAATTCCCCCACTCATAGGAATGCTGGATGGTGGTTTGGCAATTATCACATTGACTCTCTAAAAGTGATAAATTGGCAGCTGGTGCCAGGGAGAGGTCATTTCTTGATGGTCCACACCTGTTGCACTGAAGTGTTAATTGAATGCAGGTACCAGGTAGAAACAACTTCCTGGGCCTATGCATTAAGAGACAAAATGGCAGAGTATGACCTTTGTGGAGGCACACCACCAGAAAAGGGAAGAAAGCCCCAGATGAGCAGGACTACAGTTTCCTAAACACACTGCACGTGCTCACCTCCTAAGGGTAAGGAGGGCACTGCACATGCGCGCAGCCCACCCTAAGGGAAGAATCCTGTGAAAGGAGCCACCTATAAAGTCCTAAAATCAAGGTTAAACACAGCACTTGACCTTGGGCCTCTTCCAAGCATACTCTCCTTTTTTTCTCTGTTCTAAAGCTTTTTAAAATAAACTTCTATTCCTGCTCTGAAACTTGCCTCGGTCTCTTTTTCCGCCTTATGCTTCTCAGTCGAATTCTTTTTTCTGAAGAGGCAAGAAATGAGGTTCCTGTATGGATTTTCTGCCTGTAACTCGGATACCTTCCACCCGTAACATAATGATTTCTAGGATGGGGGACACAGAGGAGCATTGGGAGGATGCAGAAAAGCCACTAAATGGACACTAGTTATGGGGGTGGTTGGGAGTGAATGACATTGGTCAGGGAAGATTTCTTTGATGAATTGATGGGTATGGAAGCAAAGGCCTGAAGGATGGTGGAATATCTGCCAAAGAAGGTAGGCTAGGGTGGTGAGGAGGGGAAGTACAGACAAAATTATGGCTCCTGGCAGTCGAAGGAAGAGTTAGTTTGGGGGAATTTGGAGAACTTCATGTCATTCAATGTGACGGAAACATTTGGTACAGAAGGAAGAAAGAACAAATGTGGCAAGAGATGAGGCTGAACTGGAAAAGGAGCTGCCCTTCATAAGGAGTCTTGAAGGGATGTGGGCCTTATGTAAGAGAGGAAGCCAGTGGAGGATCCTGGGAGGGGTGGGGACACAGATGAATTCTATTTACATTTTACAAAGATTACTCTGGTTGTAGCATGAAGAGGGACTGAAATGGGACAAGAGTGGGAACAGAAATGACAGACTCGAAGTCAGTGACCTTGGCAAGTGAGGAGGAAAAAATACTTGAGAGACAGTTAAGAAGTAGAGTAATTGGGGTTTATTGGTGAATCAGCAGGAAAAAGGAGAAGTCTGGTTGGTGGTACCACCCAACAATATAGCAAGGTAAGAGGAGAAGCAATTGTGATTAGGAAGGACCTCTCATTTTTGATGCTTGTCCATTTCAGAATGGCAAACCAAGCTTAGATGAAGCACAGACATTTGGGGGGTGCTTTCTAACCCTATTGCTTGGACTCAATCATGCTGGTGTCTGAGCTTCTTTACTCAGACAAATGTTGCTTTCGGTAAGTTTCAAGCAAAGCAAAAGAAAGACATTCACCTACAGCCGTTCAGAAGAGCAAGCATGCTGCGTGATGAACTCTGGTGCCCAGGAGGCAAGAAATAAAAAACACTTTTAATGTAACCAACTTTCCATGCCCCACCCTCACCCCAGGCATCTGCATACACAAATCAAAACCCTCTTAAGTCATGGAATGAAAAAAAATTTAAAAGCAAACAAAAAGCACTTCCTGTGAGGTGAATGGAAATTTTTGCCCAGTTAATTTTCCAGGCACGTGAAAGCAGTTCTGAATATTTAAAACCACAAGTACTTGTATTCTTGACCAACATTTTTGAGAAGGTGAGGCATGGGAAGGATCACTGAAACAGGACTTTGACATAAAACATCGTTTACATAGAAGCCAGCTCTGCTCCACTATGGGATCAGTTTACCACCCAGTGTCCGACAAACTGAGAAGCGAGAGGGTTGGGAAAAAGCAAACAGATTCATATCATACAAAACCGCACACATCCAGTTGAACTAAAGCTGAATTTAACCATAACTTGTGCGACTTTTCTCCCCTTGAGGTAGAAACGTTATACCTCCAATTGACCAGAACATCTTTTTTTTGCATTCAAATTATCTTGGAATTTCCTTTAGGACCTAAGCATCCTTCCACTGTGAAAATAGGAGACCAAAAAAAGTAATGCTTCCAGTAATTTCTAGCCAAATAAATGAGGATAAGCGTGTGAGTGTGGTGGGGTAGTTAAGAGTTTGGAATCCAGAGTTTCACCGTCTGGATTTGAACAGGCTCCGTTGCTCATCAGCTCTGTGACCCCGGGCAAATGACTGAATCTTTCTCTCAGTTTCCTCATCTATGAAATGAAAGTAATTGCAGACTCTCCCTCATTGAGTTGTTTGAGAACAGAATCAGACAATGCACGTGGAGCCCAGTGTCTGGCACACACTATGTCCTCACTGCACATTTATTATTAGGTTCCTGCCTTGTATTTTCCTCTGTGCAACAACCCTGAGCTCTAGAACTTATGACAGCTTCGCTCAAGTGAAGTTAAAGCTCCCCATACTCAGTTCCAGAGCTAGGCCTCAACTAGGTTGGAAGAAGTCAATTGTTCTCCACTGCCTGCCTGTGTGCTGGAAAAGGGCTCCAGTACAGTGCCGGTGGGGCTGGAAGCCTCTCCTCATGATGCCACGGGGAGTTCAGTGAAAAGGGAGGAGATTGGGGTAGCAAGGTCCCAGGGGTCCTGGCAGCCCAGGCTCTACTGCTCAGGCTAGCTCAGTCCCTCAAACAGCTTCCTTCACACCAACTGCTGAGACCCAGGAGCCCTATAGAAGGTAGCTAGGGGAAACTTCAGCAGCAAGGGGGATCCCGGCAGGATCAGCCTCCTCCTTACCTTGCAGACCCTTTGGCTGTGGTCTGGCATTCCTAGTGCCAAACCTGGAATCTGTTTCACAGCCTGGACCTTTTGGACTCACACCTTGGTTTCCCTGGCCAGCTGATTTGAGCTTCTCATCTAGATGTCATCTCTCCAGGCTAAGGGAAGTCCAGTCTGGATCTAGCATCCTGGAAGCCCATTCAGATCTCCAGATAGAGGGATCAGCATGCCGTGGTATGGGTGGTTCTACCTGCTTTGGTTAAGGGCCAGACTCTCCAAATCCTAGCACTGACACTTACTATATGACTTGGGCCAGGTTCTTTTCCTCTCTGTGCCTCAGTTTTCCTCATCTGTAAAATGGGAGGTTAGTGGTCACCATTGGGATGATTAAGAAGATTAAATAAGTTAATATATGTATAAACTATAGTTGAAATGTAAATATATATATAAACAGTAACCATTTGCATGCATGTAAAACATAATATACATGTAATATTAGCTGTATTCATATATAAAAATATGTATATATGAATATTTTATATATAAATATATTATTTTACATTTAATTTTTTACATTTTGCATTAAGATATATTATTTCATATAAAACATTTAAGTACATATACATATCATTATTTATGTAGTTATTACTTTTGTTGTTGTTATTGTCTACTTTACCTCCCTGCAGGGATAGAGAGACCATGGCAGGCTTTTAAACGTTCTTGGTCT
Organism: Piliocolobus tephrosceles; assembly: GCF_002776525.5. NCBI lineage: Eukaryota > Metazoa > Chordata > Mammalia > Primates > Cercopithecidae > Piliocolobus > Piliocolobus tephrosceles. Next base: position 90,398,691 of record NC_045444.1, read on the forward strand.
CACTGAGCCCTAGGTGAGGAATCCCTGGTTCCTACAGACTGCTGTCATATGAGGAGCAGGGTGTAAGTTAGTTTAAAACTGACCGCATCATTTGAAACATTGCAATCTACAATGAATGCCACATAAATATCATCTCTCAGATTCCTATGATGCTCTTCTTTCAGATCTTTTCATTTCAATTTCTATAATAATTTTGTTTGTTTCTGATCCTATTTCAAAGGCTTTCTTATCTCTGGAGCACCTAGCATAAGATAGAAATGTGTCAAAATATATGTTTTATTCATCATATGGGTATCTGTGGGTCCTGTTATCCCCAATAACTATTGATTCAGAGAAGTATGGTGATTCTGAAAAATACAGGCATTATCTCTTTAACCTGTTTTGTAGGAACCAGAATAAGCGTTTTCCTCTGTCTTCAAAATCATCAATAATCCATGCATTGTTTAACTCTCATAAGCAATAATGCCTTTCATATAGCCATTGGCATCAAAGGAGAGACACCCCCTTGATTTGATGGTAAGCGTGACACTACATAAACTCCCAGAAAACCCACTTCCTTTCCAGCAAATAGAAAACAACTGAGAGCCTGAATTCACTGTCAGCTTTGAACACTGAACACGAGGACTGTTAACTGTTTCTGGCAAACATGAAGTCAGGCCTCTGGTATTTCTTTCTCTTCTGCTTGCACATGAAAGTTTTAACAGGTAAGTGGCCTATTGAACATTTCTTATTAAGTTATAATTCAAGGAAACATTAAGAAGAAGCAAAGGTAAAAAATTATGCACCCAAAAGAAAGTGGTTTTGGTTTTTGAAAGTAGGAATAGTTTCAGAACAGCCCGAGGATATGGCCAAGGGCACCATGTCACTCATGTCACTGTGGATGGCATTGAGTTTGCATTGCTGCCTTTGATACTGTGTCTTGAGATGAAAAAAGTGTTTCATCAGACCATTAAATTTTTAAATCACCTGCTTGGAGTTACCTGTCAGTGGATAAAGTAGCAGAGTGGCTTACTGTTCTTACAGAAAGATGAAAGGCAAAATGACTTGTGTCAACAGAATGAAAATTAAATAGCTCTGGCATTTGGACTGGGAATTCTTTCTGTGCCAGAAGATAAAATGGGAAGGCTTTGAAAAGAAGGATTTTGATTTTAATCTTACCTGGATGATCTGTTATCTGAAATGTCCAGGGTACCATGGAGTTTTTATTGACACTAAGTATCAGAGTTCACCCTAAAAAGCCAAGGAGGAAAGGATAATGTAAAAATACTTCCTAGGCCCTGTAGACCTTAAAAAAAAAAAAAGATCATTCTGGAGTCCCTGATTCTTTCTCTTGAATGGTATATAGCAGACTCTATATGGACAATTTAAATAATACTACATACAATGTAAGTTAATATACATGTTTCTGCTGCTTTTTACTGTGTATAATTTGCACTACTTTTATTTTCTCTTTCACACTGAGCCCTCTGCTTGAGGTTGAAAAAAGGAAAGTGAAGTTATATTAAATAACTTAAATAATCAAATAAACTAAAAGTGAAGGCAGAACTTTTAGTAGGTATGAGGCTATCTAGGGATACATTTTTCAGTGGTAAAAAGTAGACTTCACTGTTTTTACAAAAAATTTAAAAAAACAAAATCAAATTGATCAAATGTTTCATCTTGTGCTGGCTCAAAGTGAGGTAAGTGCTGTTAAGTAAAGAGGACTGAAGAATGTAGAATGAGCCCAAGGACAGTTTTGGGCTACTTGCTGGTTTATGCCTTTTCTAGAATCTCATGAAGTCCTTTAGCAGCATGAATGACATGAGCAGCTCTGGAATTCGTATTCATTCTTCATTCATCCATTTACTCATGTAGCATGGGGCACTGTGCCAGATGGTGTATGTACAAGGATGAGCAAAACCAGGTCAACCCCTGTTCTTCAGAAGGTAACTGCATGGTAGGGAGAGAGATATTAATCAAATAATCCCATGGATTAATGATAATTACAGGAAAAACTCAATTCTATGAGGGAATGTAACAAGGAGCTTGACTAGATTAGATGGGTGTGGAGGTGGAGCTGAGGAGCAGGGTTCATTGAAGTGTTTCCTGTGCAATGGCACTTGAGTAGAGATTTCAAGGACAAGTAGGAATCAATGGGGAGAATGGTATGAAGGTAGGGAAGAACATTCCATACTGTGGAAAGAACAAGTGCAAAAGAGCCTGTGGTAGGTGGGAATGAGGTCAGGTTAGGGACCTAGAAGAAGGCAGACAGATGTGCCTGAGCAGAGAGGCTGAACTTGGTCCAAGATGACCAACTGGTCCAAGTTGGTCCAAGGTGAGGCTGGAAAGGAAAGCAGAGGCCAGACCATTCAGACCATATGGTCTATGTTCAAGATTTTGGATATTCTTCCAGGAACATTTGTACCATTCATGGAAGGGTTTGTTTGTGTTGATAAAAATCATTCCACTAGGCCAAACCAATTTGGGCAGTTCTGGTTGTGGTATTATGCTCAGGAGAATTAAAATAGCATTGGTGTCAATTCTCTGGAAGGTGAGATCCAGCCTTAGGTAGGATTATTTCAAGTTGCCAGATTAAGCTGATGAATAATTTGTATTCTGGAATAACATTCATAGTAGATTCTAAATGAATACAGCCAATGTTCACTCTCATTATAAAGACAACCATGCGATGTGGCATCCTGTTTGACATGTGGCAAAACCGAGGCATGAGTGGCTAAATGGTAACGATAAATCTGCTAACAACGATCCTATTCAAAATATCTCCAGAATGCATGTATCCAGAAACTGCCATTTAAAAGTTCTAAACAAAAAGAGCCAAACTCAAGTAAACTAAGCACTTGCTTGTCCTCTGTCATATTTTCAATCCTCTCAATTTACATAGGCTTTCTCATGCCATGAAGATGTAGGCTTTCTTACCTTTACTCAGTGTTTGAAGAATTTCCAACCAGGAAAGGCTAAGTGATTTGTTACACAGTAATTGGTGGCAGAACCTAAATTAGAACTCCACTGTGACTCCAACATCTACATTCTTTGTAAACTGTGTTGAAGTAGTGGAGGCGTAACATAAATCTAAAGGAACGTAAATCTCAGTGATTCTGATCACCTTTGTTATTTGGTTGTGAATTAAAGAAGGATGGGAATCTTGGTGATTTCCAGTCTTTGATGGATCTCAATGTAGAATTTAACAAAGTCTTTTTTTTTTTTAATGACTTTGGAACAATAGGAAGCTTTTAATTGTAAAAATATCTAGGAAAACTGTGAATGTCTAACTACATTTTGGAGACCCTCTTTGTAGACTTTATGGGCAACAGGGACCAGGTGAGTGATGGGATGAATTCTAGTTTTAGAAAGACTACTTTAAAAACGGTGTGGATAATACACCAGAGTCGGAAGGGCTGATGGCAGAGGGTGTCTAACAAACGTTCATGTCTTGTGATGTGTTCTGTGAGGAAGCTGGGAAGATAGCCCTCAAGGCCACTTTGAGCCTTCCTTTGTCACTGAGGCATTCCATTAGTGATTCCTAAATTCCACTCAGGAAAAGAGCCCCTCAGTGTCTCCAGCATCTGAGAGAAGTCTGTGAAGACGGCTGACCTTGGAGCCCCTCTTAGCCTCTCCAGGACTGAGTAAATGTCATCTCCTGGAAGCGCCCCCTGCCAGTGTTCTTGCTAGATTTAAAAAAAATCCCATTTGTCAATTTTTTCTTTTGATAGATGAATTCAGGCCATTCCCAGTCAGCATAAGCCTCTACTTGATTTTATTTCTATGTTTATTTACTACTTATTTTTCTTTGTTGTATCCTGTTTTTCTCTTTTATTTTTGTTGGTGTGATGAAATCTCATTTGACTCTCCTCTTTGCCTCCGATTAATTTGGAAGGTCGACTACAGTTCTTAATTTACTAAGTAATTATCATGTTCAAAGAATCTTAATTGAATGTCTACTTGTTTATCGTTGCATGAAAAGAATGAAAATGCCTTCGTCTGATGTGCCCAGTCCCCATCCCCTGCACTGATATGAGAACTTAAGAATGTTCTTCCTTTCCCACTCTCACACTGCCCCCAGAGTGCACCCTGCTCCATATATGGGTTTTGTAGAAACAATTTAAACTTATAGTGGCAGATCATTGCTAGGTTTCCTCTTACAGTATTTCTCTTCTGTTTCAAGAATCCTTTCTTAACACTTACATCACATATGTTCAGTGACAACATCATTCTGGACATCTGCTCCTGTCTCGTGATCTGTTCTGATCTAATGATCAGAAGATTTCTCTTATTTTCCTTAAATATCCCCAACTCTCTGAATTCCAGCACAGGTAAGGGTGTCTTCCTTTTACCGTGATGGGTGACTGACATCTTTCCTGGGAATAGGAGTCCTGGGTGGCAGCCTTTCATCTTAGTGGTTGCAGATATTCCTCCACTGTCTGCTGGCTTCTAGGGTTGTGGGTGAAGAGTTTCATGGTAGTCTAATTCTCATTCCTTTGTAAGTAATTAAAAAAAAATCTCTAGAATTTCATAATCTCAAAAGCTATTTACTTCAATACTGGAATTCAGGAATTCCACCAGGATATGTGTAACTCTCTCCCTCTGTTTCCCTCTCTGTGTTTCTATATATATACATATATATACACACACACATATATATATGTCTGTGTGTGTGTATATATATATATTTTTTGAGATGGAGTCTCACTCTGTCGCCCAGGCTGGAGTGCAGTGGCGCGATCTCGGCTCACTGCAGCCTCCACCTCTGGGGTTCACGCCATTCTCCTGCTTCAGCCTCCCGAGTAGTTGGGACTACAGGCGCCCGCCACCACACCCAGCTATTTTTTTTTTGTATTTTTAGTAGAGACGGGGTTTCACCGTGTTAGCCAGGATGGTCTCAATCTCCCCACCTCGTGATCCGCCCACCTCCGCCTCCGCCTTCCAAAGTGCTGGGATTACAGGCCTGAACCACTGCGCCCGGCCCTTCTATTGATTTTTTTTTTTTTTTTTTTTAAGACTGGGTGAAGCTTTTCAATCTCTAGACTCGAGCTTTATTCTTCATTTCAGTCATTTTTTCCTAGTATTTGTTTAATCATACCTTATCCTCTTTTTCCCCACTCTTTCTAGAAATGTCTCTTATTCTCATGTAAGATCTTGAGTCCTTTATTTTTTCATCATTTGTGAACAAAATGGCTTCACAACTTGCTGTTGCTTGCTAACCACAACTCCTTCAGATGAAATGGATATTTCAGTTTTAAGTTACTAGTAGCATATTCCCATTTCTTGGTAGAAACAAAATGTAGGCGTGTAGGGGGGACTGAAATTCTTATTTCAGGCTTTCACTGTAAGATTCATAGCATTATTTGGCTTAAAAAAATTCATCCCAGTATTCACAGTTGTAAACAGCAAAATCTACAACATGTACTGCTTCCCTACTCTAAGAATATTGAGTTTTATATGCAGAATGACTTATTGGGCTTTGCAAAGTTTTAAAAACATATTTTATAATCGTTTGTAGCTTGCAATAACTGAAGAAAAGGTCACAGTTTCTCTGTAAATAGCACCTCAGTACTACTGCTGTTCTAATAAACTAGGTCTGTCAAATGGCACTTTTTGGTCATTCAAAGTGAAATAAGAAACTTGGCATTTGAAATCTTCTTATAAAAATTCACAATTATATTTTGGAAAGTGGAATTTAAGTATGTAGGGGATATGGCACACAAATTGAAAGCGTTAGTCAAAAAACGATTTTTTTTTTCACTAGTTTGGCCTGAAAGGTTGACCAAAACAGGTAAAGGTTTGCAAGTTTAGAGAGTCAGAAACTGGGGATATGAACTTCCTTCTGGGTCACATATAACATAATGATGCTTGTATCTACTTTGCTAGAGGAAAGACTTTCCATCCAGTTGACCACAAGTGCTGTTAGGATCTGTTTATTTGAGCCATGTTGACATAGACACAGCACTTTCAATAAGCAATTAATGATCATTTAAAGGTAACTTTTTTGAATTTGATAAATAGATTTTTTTTACAGCCTGTGTTTGTGTTCTCCTAGGAATTTGCATCAAAGAATCTGTTCATGTAAAAACAACAATAGCAACAACAAACTCTCTACTGCACTCACAGTTAAAGTTCTGTTTACTTTGCACTATCTAGAACTAATGCAAAAATCTCATAGATGTGCCTATTTGCACTTAGTTAATTATGATGAAAGTTTCTTCTATATGTGAATCCATTTCTGTACCTTTCTACAGGCAGATAAATGATGGGAAAATCATTAAGAATTTAGACTTCATGAGATTAGAACCCAGGTACAATGACAGCCCAGCTTAATACATGATGGCTGATGAATGAAAATGTCTAGGGAAATGAGTGTGTTATGTACAATGTAATTTCATATCTAAGTCACTTTAAAATAATTTTTGATGTATAATAACCCTTTCAATCACAGAACACATATGTGGCACCAATGTGAATACTACTTTAAGTATTAGGGGTGATAATACATCCAATATACCTAGAAGGAAAATAAATACCTAAAATTCATTTTCATATCTAGCTTAATGTTAAAAGCTTCTTTTTGTTTTTTTATTTCTTAGCAAATCTCTTTAGCTCTGATGCTTGAGTTTCTGTACAGTGAGGGGGTTGGGCTAGATTATTGGTGAAGAGATTAAGTAAGTGTGTGGACCCTGGTGTCACATTATCTTATTCTTTATTCTTTGTTTTTGTTGGACTGGGTTAATTCGAAGACTTTGTCTTCGATCTCTGAATTTCTTCATCTAGTTGCTCAATTCTATTGGTGAGACTTTCCAGAGCATTTTGCATTGCTAAAAGTGTATACAAAGTTTCCTGAAATTTTTACTGATTTTTCTTTAAGCTATCTATTTCCTTGAATATTTCTCCCTTCACTCCTTGTATCATTTTTTTGATTTCCTTGCATTGGGCTTCACATTTCTCTGGTCTCTCCCTGATTAGCTTAATAACTAACCTTTTGAATTCTATTTCAGGTAAATGAGGAATTTCTTCTTGGTTTGGATACATTGCTGGTGAACTAGTGTGATTTTTTGGGGATGTTGAAGAGCCTTGTTTTGTCATATTAGCAGAGTTGGTTTTCTGGTTTCTTCTCATTTGGGTAGGCTCTGTCAGAGGGAAGGTCTAGGGCTGAAGGCTGTTCAGATTTTTTTGTCCCACAGGGTATTCCCTTGATGTTGTACTCTCCCCCTTTTCCTATGTATGTGGCTTCCAGTGAGCCAAACTGCAGTGATTGTCTCTCTTCTGGATCTAGCTACCCAGCGAGTCTACCCGGCTCCAGGCTGGTACTGGGGATTGTCTGCACAGATTCCTGTGATGTGAACTGTCTGTGGGTCTCTCAGCCGTGGATACCAGTGCCTGTTCTGGTGGAGGTGGCAAAGGGTGCAATGGACTCCATGAGGGCCTTTGACTTTGGTGGTTTAATGCTCTATTTTTGTGCTGGTTGGCCTTCTGCCAGGAGGTGGCGCTTTCCGGAAAGCATCAACTGTAATAGTATAGAGAGGGTCTGGTGGTGGGCAGGGCCCTAGAACTCCCAAGATTACATGCCCTTTGTCTTCTGCTAACCAGGGTGGGTAGGGAAGAACCATCAGGTGGGGGCAGGGCTAGGCATGTCTGAGCTCAGACTCTTCTTGAGCAGGTCTTGCTGTGGCTGCTGTGGAGGATGTGGGTGAGATTCCCAGGTCACTGGAGTTGTGTACCTAGGAGGATTATGGCTATCTCTGCTGAGTCATGCAGATTTTCAGGGAAGTGGGGAAAAACCGGTAGTCACAGGCCTCACCTAGATCCCAGGCAAACCGAAGGACTGGTCTCACTCTAACGCCTCCTTCAACAGCTCCGAGTCTGTTTCCAGGCAGAGGGTGAGACTGGCTTGAAAACTTGCCCAAGGCGTTCTGCCTCCCAGCTGTGAAAGAAAAGGACTTTAGTTCTTCCCCTGCATATGAAGTCTGCATGCTGGATTCACGGCCTCCCCCCAGTTCAGGCCAGGAGACTTCTTGCCCTGTTCAAATAGTTATGGAGTTCAACCAGAGAATTCTTCTCCCTGTGGAGTTTTACACCCTGCTCTTCTGGCCACCCTCCAGATGGATCCCTGTGGCGTCTGGCAGGAATGGGCTGCTTGGGGACCCACTGAGCTCCCAGAGCCTTTCTGAAGCTTCCTCTACCCCTGTATTTTGCTCCATTTGACTCTCTAACTTGACTCACCTCCAGATAAAATCGGAAACTTCTCCACAAACAGACCTTCAGCTTCTCCAGTCAGAGTGTGTGTTTGGGAGAGGAGGGTCTCCCTTTCCCATGAGTCTTTCTTTTTGACTGGGAAATAAGTATCTCCCAATCTTCAGGAGGTTAATAACTAATATCCTGAATTCTTTTTCAGGTAAATGAGGAATTTCTTCTTGGTTTGTATCCATTGCTGGTGAACTAGTGTGATTTTTTTGGGGATGTTGAAGAGCCTCGTGGGATCTCTTGCTCTACTTTTCCTGCTACTCTTCTTGGCCCATTACAAAGATATTTGCCAAACATGCTTAGCCTTTATATTATTCTATTAATATTAATTTTTTTATTTAATATGACTGAGCTTCCACTATGTTCAAGGTCCTGGGATTGTTTAGGCAACTGTAATGTAGTCCTTATCTTTGTGGAGCTTGTGGTTAAATGAGGAAGACATACAAAAATGGTTATGATCCGAGATGCTATGCACTAAAATATACTGGCCTAAACAAAGTATTATGGGGAGCATAGAAATAAGAGTCTTTGTCTGGTGGTCTTGGAAATATCTCAAGAGAGAAGTTGACATTTAAAATGGTTCTTGAAGAATGAATGATAATTTCTTCTCAGATTAATGGGTAATCAGATATTTTAGTTTATGGTAACAGAAATATTGAAGTGTGAAGCATATTCGAGCAATAAAGAACAGAAGTGTGAAAGAAATGGCCAAAAAGTTCAGTGTGGCTTCAATAGATGGCCTATGAGATTGTGAAAGCATTTTTTGTCAAGCCAGATATATATATTTTAAAATACCTTATAAGCAATAGAACACTAATACACTTTTAAACTGGGGAGTGAAATGCTTTTCTGAATCATAATTTTGGGAGCAGCATGGAGGAAGGATGGGGAGGAGAGAGATCAGTGTTAAGAAGGCCAGTCAAGAGGATGCTTCCACAGATAAAGGGAAGACATGAAAAAGGTGCGGATTGGCAATGGGAATGGAGATAAAGAATTGAATTTAAGAGATATTAATGAGCTGGAGTCAACTGGGCTTGGGGACCAATTGGATGATGAAAATCAGAGAGAGGAAGAAATGAGGAAGACTCTGAGGTTCCTAAGGTCAGACTAGTGACTCCCTGAAAAGACAGGGTTTGGGTTTGGTGAATGAATACAGTCATGTGCCACTTGACAATGGGAATACATTCTGAGAAATGTGTCCTTAGTGATTTTGTTGTGTGAACATCATCGAGTGTACTGACATGATGATGTCTATTAGATGGTAGATGATGTCTACCATCTAGTAGGCATCATCTACCTGCACTACCTAGGCTATGTGGAGTAGCCTATTATTCTAGGCTACTAACCTGTACAGCATGTTACTGTACTGAATACTGCAGGTCATGGTAGAACAATGGTAAATATTTGTGTAACTAAACACATAAAAGGGACATTAAAAATTACAGTATATAATCTTATGGGATCGCCACATATACAGTCCATCATTGACTGACACGTCATTTGTGCAGTGCGTGACTGTACTGAGCTCAGTTTGGAAAGGTTACACTTGATGTGTTAGGGTATATCCAGATAGTGATGTTGAAAGGAATTTGGAAACAAGGAACTAGAAGTTTGGACTGGAGAGAAAATGTGGCTCCTGGGGGTAGACTTGAGAGCTGGAACCATAGGTGCAAATGAGTTCAGGCAGCGAACACCCTGTCCATGTGCCCAAGGAGTTTTGCACAGTAGCTGAGCAATGGGAAGCAATGTAGGTATTCAGAGGTGTAGAGAAAATCCTCTCTCCCTCCCACTCTGTGGAAGAGAGTTGGGTTCATTTAATCTCATATGATTTCCCTAGTACAATAGTTTCAAATCAAAGGCAATGAAGTAACTAACAAAATCACTTGTTTGCAAATTAATTACTTTGTGAATGTTGCTATGAAGTTTTATAATACCGCTGGGATTTTTTCATTTTTCATGAAGAAATCAGTCTTAACTAGGAGAAAATCAATCTTTCATTTTTCTTATTATATACATTTAGAGAACCAAAAAGTTGTTTTGTACCCCCTGTGGAGTTCCTTGGAGAGTAAAACAATGCACATATTGTGTGTGTGTACATGAGTACTGTTTTGGTTTTTTCTCCTCACTTTTCTACTTCCCATTTTTTTTCCTCCAAATTTTAGGCATTTAGATTAGATCGGGTTTATCTTGTCTATCCTCTCTCTCTTCCTTGCCTCAATCGCTTCTTTAGATTATGGGTGCCTTTGAATAACAATGTAAGTTTAGAATGATGCATATATAAAAATCTACTAACCAGGATTCTAAAGGTTTTAGCTAGTAGACTTGTAAGACATGACATTGCTTTTATGAAAGGTGAGAAAAGTAGTAGGAAGCACTTTTTAAACAAATGCCAGAATTTCTTAGTAAAAGATCAAAAGTAACTCAAACCTAATATAAACAGTTCAATTTTTAGACTTTTGCCTCTTGTGTCACATTCGTGTGCTGTGCTAAGCTAATACTTATCATTGTTTCATTACAGAAAGTGTGTTTAATAAGCACTATCAATGATTACAAACTCAGGAGATCTTATCTTTCCATCACTCTGAGACCTTTGTGGAGGTTTGTGGTTAGAAGTCTAAGTTAAAGAAAATAAAATTACACTTCTGACATCTTGTACGCTCTGCACTGAGTGGATTCTTTAAATGTTTCCTCCAGAGGATTTTCAACCAGGAACAATACAACTGCTTTGCGAAGAGTCCCAGCAGGATGGGTCTCAGCAAGAGCGTCTTATCCTGGAGAAATGAAGTAGTTCAGATATTAAAAGCATCAACTGGCAAATGAACTCATCTGCACTATAGTGCAGTTCTCAGGTGAATGAACTTTTCTTCAGAAATTTTCTTAATAGTCCCCCAAAAGAAGATGAAAATGTTCTTGTGCTTTATAAATTTTGAAAACCTAAAGAGATCACTTAATATAAAGATTTTTATTTTACTCTTGAAAACATTAGTCTATTGATGTCAACAGTAATATTATAACATTATTATTATTATGTTTTGAGATGGAGTCTTGCTCTGTTGCCAGGCTGGAGTGCAGTGGTGTGATCTTGGCTCACTGCAACCTCTAACTCCCAGGTTCAAGCGATTCTCCTGCCTCAGACTCCTGAGTAGCGCACGCCACCATGCCCAGCTAATTTTTGTATTTTTAGTAGAGGTGGGGTTTCACTGTGTTAGCCAGGATGGTCTCGATCTCTTGACCTCGTGATCCTCCCGCCTTGGCCTCCCAAAGTACTGGGATTACAGGCATGAGTCACCGCCCCCAGCCTATAAAAATTATTGTTAGCAGCAGTTAACAGACTTGAGCCTCGATTGGGAAGAATATGCCCTGTTAGACACAGTACTCTATGGGATGAAGAAAATATAGTACCTGTTCTCTAGACTGATTATAATCTAGGGTTTCCAATAAAAAGTAAACAGATATGGTAGCAAAACAGAATCTCATGTTTAATATTCAGATTTTAAGACTCATCACCAGGATCCAAGACCACATATTCCTTTTTGTGTTTTTAGTAACATATTAAGTGCTAAAAGATATAGGATGATGTTTATATCACAGATCACTAACATGCTGTGTTTATAAAACACCTTGGTGTATTAGAACAACCATTGGTCCAGGAGTTCTTGTCCTGGCCATATATTGGGCAAATGTAATGGCTGCACTTTGGGACATCCAAGTTAGCAACCAGGTTTGTTTCTCACTTGGATGGAACAAAGTTGTCTTGCCCTCCATAGACATATAAGAACCAAGATAATCATCAGTTATCTAAATAAGTTTTTATGAGCCCAGTGGATATCTGTAGGTAAAGAAAGTTTTTCTTTAAAGCTCAGACAGATAATTTCCATTAGAACATGACATCTCAGTTTGGGTAGTGTCTTGTATGCATGATTGTATATCTTCATGTACTTGTTTCCAGAAGAAAAGCAACATGGCATAGTATAGCTAACTCTGGAATCATGTCCCAGCTATGAGCTATGTAATCCTGGGCAAAATATTCACCTTTTCTGGCTCTAGTTTAATTTGATAAATGCAAATGGAAAATGCAAAATGAAAGGTTTAACTCTAGAAGCCCTTTTGGCTCTTACATTATAAATCCTATGCTTCACCTCCTCAGATTTAAAATGTCACCGTCTACATATTCATTTGTTCACCCATCCAACCATGCTTTCATCCATCCAATAAATAACTGATTGCAGCTTACAACATACCAGGTATTATTGCAGATACTTGGGATGGATTTGTGAATAAGACCAACAAGGTCCCTGATTTTAAAGCTTACGTTAGAGTGGAGTAGCCAGACAATGAAGAAAAAAACAATAAGATAAACCAGATAATTTCAGACAGTGATAAATGCTTTATCTCAGTTGACATACTAGACAAAGACCTGGATATATTCTTTAGATTGGGTGGCCAGTGATCACTGAAGAAGTGTCATTACTCTTGAACGATGACAAAGAAGCAGCCATGTAAAAATCAGAGAGAATGCTCTAGGTGGAGAAATGACAAATTAAAAGCCTTGGGAACCAGCTTTGTGTGTTTGAGGAACAGAAAGAAGGGCAGTGTGACTGTGGTGTAGTGTGTGACTGGTATAAAATGGGGAGGTAGGACAGGTCACGTAAGTCATGGGAAACCAGGGTAAGGAGTTAGATTTTACTGTAAGTGAAATGAGAAGCCCCTGGAGATTTTATAAGCAGAACAATGACTCTATTGGATTATGTATGTAAGAAGGTCATTCTGGTTTCTTTGTGGAGAATGGATTGTAAATGGGCAAGAGTAAAAGCAGAAGCTTTTGTAGTTAGGAAGCTCTTGTAGTCCCAGGGAGAGGTGACAATAGTTTGGACCAGTTGAAGCTGAGATGGAGGAGAAGTGAATAGATTCTGTTGGACATAAAACAGAGGTGCCGGAAATTAGGCGTTCTTCCTGCACACAGATTTTAGCAGTGGTCCTGTAACTCAGTTGTTAGTGACCACTGTCTAGCTTCCTGTGGTTGCCTGCTTTTATTATACTTCTGTTGTTGCTGGTGACACTTCGATTGTGGATTGAACCAAAAATCTTTCATGCACCCAGGAAGCTGTGTGACCTCGGGCAAATAATTTAATCTGTCTGGGCCTTCGGTTGTCTGTATGTACACAAAAGAGGTCACCAGGTCTGACTGTGTATGATGCTGAGAAGAGGTTGAATCATGTTACAGGAAACAAAAGGTGTAAAGCTGAAGGTATTTATAGGATGCCTGAAACATGAACAGTGTTGATGAAATTTATTGACAATGGAAATAGTATGTTAGGAAGTGTGAGGAGCATATCAAAGACACTGTGAGAGAGGATATTTTGGAGAAGATTTTACATTAAAGGTGGTATGAGAAGAAAAGAAAACATGAGAAAAAGGAAGAAAGAACAAGAAGAGAGAGATTGGTAAGGGGAACACTCACAATTTTTAACTACTGGCATGGCAACAGAATTGACCAAATAGATTTGACACCATACCAATCAGAACAGACACTATCTATGAAAGTGGTGCTATCATACCAGCATTCCAAGCTGAGTATTAGACTTGGAGATAAGAATATCCAAGAAGGATGGAGAAAAGATCCTAGCTGCTTTTGCAGTTATAAGAAACTAACGTATTCAGATCTTCCTTAAATTACCTATCCATTAAATGCTTTAGTCATGGTTATAAGGGGCAGTCTCCTTTAGTACTATTTTCAAATGTTACCAAAGGCTAAGAAGAATTTGTAATTTGTCTTTTGAGCATTGTTTAAGTCCATTTTCTGTTGCTATCACTGAATATTGGAGACTGGGTAATTTATAAAGAAAAGAAATGTATTTCTTACAGTTCTGGAGGCTGGGGCCTAAGTCTAGGGGTCTAGGGGCCTAGGTCTAGGCTGAGGCCTAGGGGCGAAATTTGGTGAGGGCCTTCTCTTGCTGGTGGGGACACTCATCAGAGGCCCAAGGCATTACAGAGGATTACATGATGAGGAGGTTCTTGAGAGACAGCCAGTCTGGCTGTTTATAACATACTAACTCTCATGATAATTAACCCACTCCTGTGATAACCTATTAATCTGTTAACCCATTAACCCATGAATTGGATTAAGCTCTGCATGAGGGTTCTGCCAATCATTTCTTAAAGGCCCCATCTCCCAATTCTATTACACTGGGGATTAATTTTCAATGTGAGTGTCAGTCTGAGGGGCACAAATGTTCAAGTTATAGCAAGCATATCTGTTCTATATCTGCCAAAATAGTTACGAAGTAATTAATTAAATGCTATAGTTAAAAACATTCAAACTGCAGACTTAGAGCTGCCAAGTGGTTTTCCAGATGGAAAGTCTAAACACTGGATATGTGGAAACCGAAGTCAGCCTTCTGATCACTACATTTCATAATAAATAGGTGATCCAGGTAGTTTTTAAATTAAAAATAATAAAATGAATAATTAAGAGTGTCCAGGCTAGGCGCGGTGGCTCACACCTGTAATCCCAGCACTTTGGGAGGCCAAGGCGGGCAGATCACGAGGTCAAGAGATTGAGACCATCCTGGCCAACATAGTGAAACCCCGTCTCTACTAAAAATACAAAAATTAGCTGGGCGTGGTGGCACGTGCCTGTAGTCCCAGCTACCTGGGAAGCTGAGGCAGGAGAATCGCTTGAACCTAGGAGGCAGAGGTTGTAGTGAGCTGAGATTGCACCACTGTACTCTAGCCTGCTGGTGACAGAACAAGACTGTCTCAAAAAAAAAAAAAAAAAAAAAAAGCAGAGTGTCCAATAGAAAGACACTTTGAAATCTTTAGCTGATGTCAGTGGCACACACTTTCAACATGCCATTCAAGAAAAATTGAGGCACAGCATTCCTAGTCCTACTTAAACACTTTTGTGGGCAAGAAAGGTAGTCTCCTTTATTTTAATTTATTCTGACTTTCTGGAATAACCCATTATGATATTGAGACTGAAAGTGGTTAACAGGAACATTGGTTTCCCTGTGGAGGACTCACCCAACAGCAAAGGATTAGCTCTCTCAGTTGTTTGTGATCTTACCTGGATGTATTCTGATCCTGAATCCAGAGAAAGCAAGTGTTAGAAAGAACATTACGATATTTTTGTTTCACTTCCTTATTTCACAGAGGAGGAGGCTGAATTCCATAGGGGCACCCTAGCCACAGAGCCTTGCTAGTGCCAGAATTTGCCTCTGGTTTCCTTGGGAGCCACTGCAGTGCACTTCCACCGCACTGCACCGCCAACCATTCATGTCCTCTTGTGTTTGCCACAGTGTGGGCACAATGGGGGAAAAATGTGCTGACAAAATCATCTTCAGAAGTAGAAGACAATGCATCTATGTCTGGTATACATAGTGACCACAGACACTTTGGCTCCAAGATCTTTGTGGTTTACTTACTGCCATTCTAAAGACTCTGGGAAATTTTTCGTGAACATTTCTAAAGGAACTGAGAACCAGTCCATTGATTTTATCTTCTGCAGCAGATGGTAGAGACATACACATCAAAGCAACAGTGGGGCAACATATTTCATATTTTACTGTCAGACAAATAAGGCCCCAAGCAAAATACCCTACGTTTTAATCTAATGTAGACTGCACCTGTTCTCATGCCAACAGTTTTTTTCTTTGCCTCTTGTTTACATTGTTCCCTCCAGTTTTTAAAATGAAGCAAGTATTATTTTCCTTCTGTATGCTTTTTAAAAGACTTGTTATTATAAAACAAAACATACATATAGAAAAGTGAAAAAAAAAATGTAAAATTTAATGAATAGTGCTAAAGCATACTACCTCACCCTCATAATCACCACAGGTCAAGAAATACAAGATTGTCAACACCCCTGTTTCCTTCTGATTCCAACTCTTTCTCCCTCTTTAGACAAAACATTTAGGCTGAATTTTGTGATACTAATTCAGATTATATTAACTATTTCTATTTTTTAGAATTATGGAAGAAACCACAACATGTATACTTCACTTAGAAAAGTTTCAAATTACATATACCTTCACTATCTTTCTAGACAATGTGGTCTATATTGACAGATGTATCTTTTAGCACATTGGAGGTGTATGTTGTAATTCCACCATATCAGGGCTCTTACTGTTGATGTTGAAACAGTCTAATAGTTGCTCCTTGGAAGGTAATCAGTCTCTTTTCTCTGGCCGCTTTTAGGATTTTCACTAAGATACATCTAGGTGTGCATACTTTTAAAAAATATGCTTGTGAATTGTTGGGATTCTTGAATCTGTGGAGTGTGACTGGGTTCTAACTAATTTTTCCAACCTATCTGCTGGCTCACCAATATTCTCTTTAACTCTGTCTGATATATGTTAAACCTCTCTATTGAGTTTTAAATCTCAGTTAGTGCATTTTTTCTTTGCCGATTCTTGTAGGTTCTTTTTCAAATTAGTTGACTTAAATTTTCCTGTGTACTACAGATATTATTACAAGTTTTTCTTGTATTTGCTTAAGCATAATAAGCTCAATTACTTTATCTTGGGGACCTGATAATCCAAATATATAAATCGTGAGTTTGTTTTTGTAGTTTGATGTTTCTGTTGTTACCTTGTTTTCTTGTATGTCTCATTATTTTTATGATGTGTTTGCCATTGAATGTGAATATTATTTGTAGGAAATTTTTTGAGGCCTAGGATGTCAACCTTTTCTTCTTGTAATAGTTTGCATTTTTACTTTCAAAAGCTGAAGGGTAATAATAATGTAAATCTCCTTAAAGAAAATTCAAAGATTGAGATTTTCTAGACCATTGAAGTCCAGAAGATTTTTGTGGACCATCTAATCTGAATGAGGTCTGGTTTATTTCTGGTCTACCTATGTTCCAAGAATGTAACTCTTTGGGATCCCAATTTATTGGGGAGAGAGTTTTCTGCTATATCTTTCACTCTGCAGATTCTGGGAGCTAAGACATAAAAACAAAAGTTTGAATTTGAAAGAACAGCAATGCTTTCAGAGTAAAAGCAGCTTCCAAGCTTTGCTTGTCTCTCGGGGTTCTGGTTCTCTCTTCAAATTTAGCCAGGTAATTTCTTCTCCTTTGTGTCACTCTTTAATGCTTTTAATAATATTTTTGGACATTTGTTCAACATTTTTGGCTGTTTTGGTGTGAGAATTAGCTTGAATAATAGGGACTACTATAACTGAAGACTAGAACATTTGTGTTTGTTTTCACAATCAAATCACCCAAATTGAAGATATATAGGGGAAATATAAATTGAAGCCTAGGGATATTAAGAAAATAAGTAATTGTGAATCTTAAATAAAATTAAGGCAACTAGTGTAAGTAGAGGTGTGACAAATAGCCCCTCCTGCATAATGCTAATCCTGTTACAAATTTCAGAAAGCAAAATAGCAATACATATTATTACAACTTTTAAACATTTTGACCAAAAGTCATAATATTTACATAAAAGCAAAATGCTGAAAATAATCCCAATATCCAACATTAGTATTTTAGTTTAACAAATTATGATAGATTAACATTTGGGCCAATAATATAGTCCTCAAAAAGGATAATTATAGTGACTATGTAAAAAATGAAATGCTTATGACATAAAATAACAATAGCAGAACACAAAATAACATGTTTGCTATAAATAATAAGTATGTTTCTGAAAGATAAGGAGCAAAAATATACAAAGAGTATTTCTATTTCACTGTAGAACTAGGTAATTTTTCTCCTTAAATTTTTTTTGCACTTCTATAATTTTCTCAAAAACAAAGATCAAGATTTCAAAACTTAGGAAAAAACCAGCATGCTAATCATTTTCCTAAACAATTTCAGCATGAAAAATTGTCATAATAAAAAGGAAAATAAAACAAAAAGAAAGGGAAGGCAATGAGCAGTTTGAATTTATAGTCTAATAACTCAGAATCAGCAACCACCAGGCCAAGGCGATTTCAGTTTTTTCGTTCTGTGATTCCTTTGTAGCTTGCAAAAACAACCTTGGCTTCCGATAAGCATAAATTTATTTCAGAAAATGAAAAAGTGGGCCTGGGCATGGTAGTTCACGTCTGTAATCCCAGCACTTTAAGAGGCTGAGACAGGAGGATTGCTTGAGGCCAGGAGTTCAAGACCAGGCTGGGCAACATAGTGAGACCTGTCTCTACAAAATTTCTTTTTCAAAAATAGCCAGATATGGTGGCGTGTGCCTTTATTCCCGGCTTCTTGGGAGGCTGAGGCAGGAGGGTCCCTTGAGCCTAGGAAGTGGAGGCTACAATGAGCTAGGATCATGCCACTGCACTGTAGCCTGGGAAACAGAGTAAAACCTTTTCTCTGAAAAGAAAAGAAAAGAAAAAAGAAAAAAGGGTGAAAAAATAAACAAAAATCTGGGACTTTATATTTATCATCAGGTCTTGATTCGGTTCTCAGTGGATGAGGTTTGGAGAAAATACATTTCTATCATTTGAAAATGATTAGTCTGTTCTTTTACTCTCCAGCAGGAGGAATAATGTATGTGTGTATAGATATATGTATATGTATACAATTGTTTGTATATACATACACACATAGTCTGTATATATTGTAGTATACATATACATATAATACATATTTTAATATATAATATACATACATATAACATATATTGTATATACAATTATTCATTTTTAAACTACTTTGTACTTTTACAAAGTGAGCAATTTCTATTTTTCCTTGTATCTGCTTTACTGATGTACAACAGTGATTATTTACTCATCAAAAGTGCACATGGTTCTTGTCAGAGTAATTTGATCAACAGCTAGACAATTCCTTCTCCCCAAGACATACCTACTAATAAATGAAGTTTTTCCTAAACTTCAGCTTTTCCCATATCTCTCTGTTTGGCTAAGTGCTACCAATTCTGTAATTCCAATTTTAAAACTCACTTCCTCAAGGTGGCATTTTCTGATTCTATAATCAAAATTATAACTCACCTGACCCTACCACCTTTATTTAAATAGTACTCCATTCGTATCACAAATTATGGTGCATTACTACGTATTTATTCCTTTACCATCTGCCTCCAATATGAAAGCTACTAAAGGACAGAGATCATACCTGTTTGATTCATTCATACTATGTAAATATATTATTTAATATTTAGTATATTCTATATTCACATATGACAAATGAGTTTCTGGTTAGGATTCTTTTTTTCTCTAGGACAGTTTTAACTTATGTTCTTTCTTGAGGGGTGGAGGGAGAACGTGAAGCTGTTTCATTTTGGTGCACCAGAGATGACTTTATGCATAAAATAAATTACTTTTATGTTAAAATATAATTATTAGGGCAACATATTTATAAAATGTCACTTTTGCTCTTTTTTCTTTCTTTTTATGCAGGAGAAATCAATGGTTCTGCCAATTATGAGATGTTTATATTTCACAACGGAGGTGTACAAATTTTATGCAAATATCCTGACATTGTCCAGCAATTTAAAATGCAGTTGCTGAAAGGGGGGCAAATACTCTGCGATCTCACTAAGACAAAAGGAAGTGGAAACACAGTGTCCATTAAGAGTCTGAAATTCTGCCATTCTCAGTTATCCAACAACAGTGTCTCTTTTTTTCTATATAACTTGGACCGTTCTCATGCCAACTATTACTTCTGCAACCTATCAATTTTTGATCCTCCTCCTTTTAAAGTAACTCTTACGGGAGGATATTTGCATATTTATGGTAAGACATTGCTTTCATCTTCCAAACTTAAGAGTATATATATGTTTTGACAACTTTTCTCACTAATGGAAACACTTAGACAAATAAATATCTTTTGTGTTGAAGTTCACTTAGATGCAGTTGATGGCAATCATTTATAATGAAGACATACGGGTGATGATTTACTATTAATCATAATTAGTATTATTCAGCAATATGCAACGTAATCCCATAGACTGCTAAGTCAGAAATAGATCATATTGCTTTTAAACACATATGCTATTAAAAATCAGGAAAAATATTAAGACAAATACTTAAACTCATGGCTTAATAATGGGTATTATCTCTATTCACCTAAGATTTAAGGTTTGGTTTTGTACTGTGTTTGTGGAATGAAGTGTGATGATTGAAAATCATAGTTTTATAACATTACTTTTACTACTACCTCTTTTATAAAAATATAGGCAGAAAAGCCCTTTCTATTAACCACATTTGTAAATACATTATATTCATAATCTTTTAAGTTTTAGTTCCTGGATCCTTGCCATAATACTGAGATGATGTTAGTCTAATAACTTGCCCACTTACTGGATTTCATGACTGTAGTAAAGAAAAGCTTCATTTGATTAAATAGTTCTTTTAAATTTGGTAAGAGAACTCTTGGTTCAGCACTGAAGGAAGAGATGTGATTCTCAGAATTTTTCATTAACATACCTTTTTTTCCAATCCAGAATCACAACTTTGTTGCCAACTGAAGTTCTGGTTGCCCATAGGATGTGCAACCTTTGTTGTTGTCTGCATTTTTGGGTGCATACTTATTTGTTGGCTTACAAAAAAGGTAAGCAATTTCTATCTTTCCTTGTATCTGCTTTACTGATGTACATCAGTGATTATTTCCTCATCAAAAGTACACATGGCTCTTGTCAGAGTAGTTTGACCAACAGGGAGACAATTCCTTCCCCCCAAGACATACCTACTAATTAAACTAATCACTTGGAACAGAAGTTTATTTATTTGTTTTATAGCCCACACATTCCAAAGAAGACTTCACTTAATGGCTTACAGAGTGTTATGTTATTATTATTATCATTCAAACTAGATGAGGAAATTGAGGCCAAGAGAAGACTAAAGGTCAGGAGGAAGGTTAAAACATAAAAATAGATGCCTCTGAATTTTAAAAAATTATTATGTGTGGGCTGCAAATTTGAATCGAAGGTTCCTGAGAGGCAGGGCAGAGATGAAACAATTAGTTATAAGTTTTGCTCCGCTGGTAAGTTAAAAACAGTCAGCAAGAAATCCTTCTAAGGTGTCAATTGTAGCTGAGAAGGAAACTGACAACTTCTTTACATGGTAGGTTATTAGACTCCTTGCTTTTAAAGAAAACCACTGAGGAGCTATTTAGAAAGATAAACAATGACTACAACAAAAATCTCCCTGTGCTGGGGGATATTCTTTTTGGTCTCTCGCATTACAGGTTCTCAATCAAAGAACTGACACCACTCTGCATATTACGCAAGTATGCTAGTACTCAAGTATATCCACAGTGTGGTCACTGGCCAGTGTGTATCTGTGGGAGACATAAAGAAGGAAGAGAATGAGATGCGGCCCATGATCTAAGTCTATTGGGAAAGAAACAATAACGGCAAAAATGAGGAAGAAAGTTCAGTAGAAAGCTCTTTTTACGTAAAGCCCATTTCATATTGTTTTCCTACTTAGCCTAAAGCCAGGAACCTAAGTCACATTACCATGTTTTTTTCACATACCACTTCAAGGAAGAATAGAAAACAGTCAAAAAACAAAGAGATGGAGAAGAAAAGATGACAAAGCATGTTTCTGGCTTTTTCTTTCAGAAGTATTCATCCAGCGTGCACGACCCTAACGGTGAATACATGTTCATGAGAGCAGTGAACACAGCCAAAAAATCTAGACTCACAGGTATGACTCCATTTGGGGGTTTGGGTAGGGAAGAGCTTTCTTCACAGTAAGCCTGCAATGTTAATTTTGTTTTTTTTTTTTTTAAAGAAAGGAAAACATCTCCAAGGCCTAATTTTAGTATTTTCTGTGAAAATCTGGATTTTTCACTTTAACTAGATTTATAGTTTCTGCAGTATATTGAAAACAAACAAGCAATAGGTTTGTAAGTCACTACTGAAACTAAACACACAAACAGTTCATAAGCCACCATTGTATCAAGGCAATTTTCCAATTGATGTTTCAAAAGTTGGGATGGTTCTAAGTGTTTTTGTTGAAGGTTTCATCCAGTCATTCGATGAGCATTTATTGATCATCAGTGAAGTGTGAGTTACTGAGTGAGGCACTCTGGGGAATTTGGACAGACGTATGCTAATTTTGGACTGATATTAGGAAAAGAGATCTGCGCTGGTGCTGCTAGAGGGAAGAAGGAGAAATTGATGAAGATATTTGGTTATTTTGATGTAAAGAGTGTGCAAGTTTAGAGAACTTGGATGGCTTTAGAAGTCTCAGTAATGTGGGAATTTGACCTTTTGTGTTAAGAGTCAGAAAACTGAAAGTTGCCAAGTTTGAGGGGCACCCAGAAAGTTTGAAGCTTCCATTGTAGAAAATTCATGTCTTATGCCCTTGAGGTTGGAATGATGTGCGATGTGTAATGAGACAGAAGCCACTGCATTTTTCCACCCCTCAGTGGCTACAGACTGTCTAAAGGGGACACATATAGCTTGCGTTGTCATGGAATTATAGAATGGGATAGGAGCTAAAAAGGCTCCTTGAGTTCACATTCATTTTTTAGATGACAGAAGTTGTTGCCCAAAGTGTTCAGTGATTCTTTTGGTTCCCTAGACAGTTAATACCATAGCTTTGACACTTGCAAAGAGCTTGTATTTCATTACTTTGCTGTTGAAAAAATATGATCTCTCAATCTCTTTGCTTAATGTGTTCTGTCTGTTTGGATCCCCACAAGCAGAACCTGAGATAAGGGCTTGAGTGCAAGTAGTTTATTTGGGAGGTGATCCCAGGAAGAAGGAGTGAGGGGACAGGGAGAGTGAGACAGCTAACAAAGAGAAGCAAATGAAGGGCACGTTATTATCAAGGTCTCAACTCCAGGCCACAGAGGTCTGACTTCATTGGATCTCTGAGAAGTGTACAGATGCCTCCCAGAATTATTCTCCTGAAGGATGGCAACC
This sequence comes from Piliocolobus tephrosceles, assembly GCF_002776525.5. Taxonomy (NCBI): domain Eukaryota; kingdom Metazoa; phylum Chordata; class Mammalia; order Primates; family Cercopithecidae; genus Piliocolobus; species Piliocolobus tephrosceles. The sequence continues at coordinate 90,421,757 of NC_045444.1, forward strand.
ACTGTCTCCATCCTCACTGATTTGGGGTTGCCTGCGGGGGGCATTAGCTTTCCCGCATCCCTGAGCTGTGCCTCTATTTGGGATGAGCCTACTTGGGATGAGTCTTCAGCGAAAGTCCGGAGGCAGAAAAGCAGTGAAATGCAGTGGGGCTGTTGTTCTAGAACAGTTAGCCCTTGCAGAGCTTTCTGCCCCAGCAGCAGCTGAAATCAGAGGTGGACAGTTTCAAAGGGATGAGTTCAGATAATGTCTGTTATAGGAGTCAGGAGTTAAACTTCTTTGGAAATGGGGAACTGGTGCTGGGTCTTGGAGCATAAAGACAAGTTTGCATGGTGTGTATGTGTGTGTGTGTGTGTATGAAAGGCAATGGAAAGGGGGAAAGCTTCTTGTAGGGAATTGACACATGGAGAGCATTTAGAGAATTTATGCTAAATTTTTGTTACAGATGTGACCGTATAATCTGGAACTCTGGCACCCAGGCATGAACAACGTTGGCCAGTTTTCCACAACTTGAAGTGCAAGATTGTCTTATTTCCTGGACCACAGAGAGTCTGACTTAACTACATACATCTTCTGCTGGTGTTTTGTTCAATCTGGACGAGTGACTGTATCAGTCAATGGGGATTTTTAACAGACTGCCTTGGTACTGCTGAGTCCTCTCAAAACAAACACCCTCTTGAAACTAGCTTTAGAGAAAGCCCAGCTCCTGTGTGCTCAACAAATAGACCTCACTGGGAGTGGAATCCCTGTCTCCACATCTGCTCCTAGCAGTGCACCAGCCAGTAAAACAAACACATTTACAAAAATATGTTTTAAAGATGCCAGGGGTACTGAATCTGCAAAGCAAACGAGCAGCCAAGGACCAGCATCTGTCTGCATTTCACCATCATACTACCTCTTCTTTCTGTAGGGATGAGAATTCCTCTTTTAATCAGACAGTCAAGGGAGATGCTACAAAGCTGGAACTATTTTATTTCTGAGATGTTGATGTGAACTGTACATTAGTACATACGCAGTACTCTCCTTCAATTGCTGAACCCCAGTTGACCATTTTACCAAGACTTTAGATGCTTTCTTGTGCCCTCAGTTTTCTTTTTAAAAATACTTCTACATGACTGCTTGACAGCCCAATAGCCGCTCTCAATAGAGAGCTATGTCTTACATTCTTTCCTGCGCTGCTCAATAGTTTTATATATCTGTGCATACATATATACACACATATGTATATAAAATTCATAATGAATATATTTGCCTGTCTTCTCCCTACAAGAATATTTTTGCTCCAGAAAGACATATTCTTTTCTCAAATTCAGTTAAAATGGTTTACTTTTTCATGTAAGTGGTGGGAAACATTGCCCAGAATTGAAAACAAATTTATTTTATTATCCTATTTTCTACCATTATCTATGTTTTCATGGTGCTATTAATTATAAGTTTAGCTCTTTTTGTAGATCGTATTAACATTGCAAACAAAATCATCTTTAATGGGCAAGCATTCTCCTGGGGTAGAGCAGAATATTCATTTAGCCTGAAAGCTGCAGTTACTGTAGGTTGCTGTCAGACTATACCCATGGTGCCTCTGGGCTTGACAGGTCAAAATGGTGCCCACTGGCCTGGAGCAGCCCTCCAGACCTGGATGGAATTGAGAGACTCCCCTGAGCCAGGGGCCACTAGGTATTCTTGCTTTCAGAGGCTGAAGTCACCCTGGGAATCACAGTGGGTCTACCTGCATTCATAATTCCAGGATCTGTGAAGAGCACTTATGTTTCAGGGCACAATTCCCTCTCCTAAAAACCACACAGCCTGGAAATTGGCCCTGGCCCTCCAAGATAGCCTTCTTTAGAATGTGATTTGGCTAGAAAGATTCTTAAATACATGGAATGTGATTATTCTTAGCTGGAATATTTCCTCTACTTCCTGTCTGCATGCCCAAGGCTTCTGAAGCAGCCTATGTGTACGCAACATTTGTAACTTTAGGTAAATTGGGATTATGTTGTAGTTTAACATTTTGTAGCTGTGTGCTTATAGTTTACAAGTGAGACCTAATGTGTCATTATGCATACTTATATTATCTTAAGCATGTGTAATGCTGGATGTGTACAGTACAGTACTGAACTTGTAATTTGAATCTAGTATGGTGTTCTGTTTTCAGCTGACTTGGACAACCTGCTGGCTTTGCACAGGTGTTCCCTGAGTTGTTTGCAGGTTTCTGTGTGTGGGGTGGGGTAGGGGGAGGAGAGCCTTCATGGTGGCCAACCTGGCCTGGTTGTCCAAGCTGTGCCTTGACACATCCTCATCCCCAGCATGAGACATTTCAAGATGAATTATTAAAGGACAAAATTTCTGTGAAATCAAATCCGGTTTTAAGACGAGTCACTTATCAAAGAGATTTTAGCAGTAGTAAGAAGGGAAAGAATAAACATTTGATATTCAGCAACTGAAAATACCTCACTGTGTTTTCTTGGGGGGAGTAGGGAAATGATTACCTTAGCTAGCATGTACAAATTTGATATTGTACTTGAAGATAGTTATATTGCTTGGAACAGTTGCTTTCTTCATCTTCATTTTCTTTTTTTTTTTTTTTTTAATTTTGAAATAGCCACAAACTTATAAAACAGTTGGAAGCACAGCAAAAGGACTATTCTTTTCCTGAGTAAGTTTCTGATCGAATGTCCTATCACTTCTGAACAGTATTTTTTACAAACAAGAACACTGTCCTTCCTAACTATAATATAGCCTTCAGAAAATTAACATTGGTACATTGCTACCATCCAATCCTCAGAGCGCCTTCGACATTAGCCCTGTGCATTTAGTTGATATGGCTCTGTAGTGTCCAGTCTGGACAGTTTCTCAGTTTAGACTTCATGGCCTTGACATTTTTGAAGATTAGAAGCAGTTGTTTTGTAGAACATCCCTTGTTTGGGTCAGTCTGATGTTTCTTCATGATTAAAATCAGGTTCTTCATCTTTGGCATAAATAACACAGAAGTGACATTGCACTGGCTTATTTCCCTCCTATCAGGCAGCTCACAGTTCTGATTTGTTACATTACTGATAATGTTCACTGTAATCACTTGACTAAGGTGGTGTGTGTCAACCTTCTCCACTGCAAAGTAACTCTTGTCCCCTTTATATTTTAATAAATATTTTATGGGAAAGTACTTTGAAACTTTGTAAATCTTCTGTTCCTTGTGAAAATTTTAATTTATTTATTTGTTCAATTATATCAGTATGGCATCATGGCGTCCTGCTTTATTCAATAGATAAAAATTTGTTACTATCATTATTCTGTTTTCATACTGAAATTGCCCTATTCTTGGCCAGCAGGAGCCCATTTCAACTGGGTCTTGTGTTCTTGCACCATGTTCCCAATGTTCTTTCAGCACTCTTTTGCTTTCTGGCAGAATGAGCTAGTCCAGCCTCAGTTTGAGCTTTCACTGTCCCAGTGCTGGAATCAGCTGCTTCTCCAAGAGCCCTGGTTTCTTTGAGAGATTGTTTTAGAAGCCAAGACCTAGGCATTAGTTCTGCTCATTGCTATTGGAATCTCACTGCTCCTAGTTCCCATGAGTGGACAGAGCTACGGATAGATATCTATCCAGATAGATAGATAAATATATGTAAAATATAAATGCAGATGTAAATGTGTGTGTACATATGTGTATGTGTGAATACAAATATATATTTATATATGATATGTATAAGTAGATGTAAATGTGTGTTTGTATGCATCCACATACACATTAGTCTGCCTACATATTTGTGTATCCTACGCAGAAATCCATGAGTTCACACCCAAGCCATTAATTCCGATACAATACTACATGGTGATTCATTCCAGACTTATCCCTTTCTTTTATTTATCCTTCTTCTGACAGTGAGAAAGCTCACTCTTAGATCCTTACTACATTCATTATTTAATCAATCCCCTAATACGAAATTCACCTCCCATCTTCTTCCTCACTCCTTCCCCACGTGGTTCCCTCCTCTCTCTGCCTCTGCTCTGACTTCTCATTCCAGGCTGCCCATTCCTGTTACCCACTTTGCCCAGGTGGTACTGTATCTCCTCTTGCTGGGCTCTCCCACACCATGGATTCCCTTTTCACCCTGTTTGGGCTCCAACACTCCAGGCTGGGTCATTCCTTCTTGAGGATGCTCTCCATACCATGCCTGGGCCTGCTCAGGGTCACAGTGGATCTTTGGGTTAGAGTGGATGATCCTATGGCTTATGCTTTGTACCGCATCCCACAGTGTGCTGTGGTGGTGAGTTCCGTTGCCTACTGTGATCACTGACTAGATGCACGTTACTGGTAGATGTTCCTTCCCTGTCTCACTTTCCTGTGTCCCTACTGGCGTTTTCTTCACCTGCCATGTAAACTTTTCACCCTGGAATTCTTGTCTCAGTACTTGTTTCTAGAAGAGCTCAAACTACGACACCTCCCTTGCCCCTCCAAGCCTTGGGGAAATAAAGGGTTTTCCACAGTTCCCTGGTGCTTCATCCTTCCTTGTTTATCCCTTGACTCCTTCCACACTTTTGAAACAATCCCTTCATTAGCCCTTGTCACTTAATGTTTTTAATTACTAGGTATTTCTGAGGAGAATTTGACTGAATTGCACCACAATATGGCCAGCTCCTTCTGCTCCATCCCCATTCTACATCAGGACCCTGGGACCTATAGTCTTCCCACGGTCTCACCTCCTTCTGTAGGAGTCTCTGCTTGACTTCTGACAACTAATGTTCTCTGCCTTGGTGCGTCTTTTTCTTTGTGAAGTCCACATTCGTCACAAAAGGGGACCACGTTTTCTTTGTGTCTCTAGGTCCTATTCTCACTTCCAACTCACTCCATTGTTTTCCTTTTTGCTTGGGGGATACAATTTCTCTTGGCACCACAGAAGACAGGCTGTACTCAGCCTAGTTGCTAATCAACCTTTGTTTGATGAAAATAAGGAACTGAGGAATCTGGAATTTTTTGTGAGGACGAATGTATTAGTATCAACATTTAATCCCCTCCTCCAGGGTCTGTGTTCTCAGTAAAATGAGAAAGACGGTGAATTCTCCAAGTCTTTCCCACAAAAAGGCAAGCTATACTTTGGTGTTTTTCACTTTATGCCATGTTTTATTTCCCTCTCTACCTTGCTGATTAGTGCTTAGGAATTCAATGTATGAATCTTAACTCTTTACTGCCTTGCCATATTTCTAAGGCAGTGAGACAGGCTGTCATCAAATCTGTCAATAACTCCTAATACCAATCCTCTCACCTTTTTAGTCTTTCCAAATCTACCCATTCTTGTGTCTCATTTCAGGAACATGCCCTAATCATGACTAAAAGATCCCTTAGGCTCCTTCATGGTACTTGCTATACATTTTTTCATTTTCAAGAAGCTAGAAGTTGTGGTCAGGCAGGTTCACTGGGAACCTTTGTCTCTGGGGGTGGCATTGACCAAAGCCTTCAACTAAACCATGGATGTCTGCCACTGACCTCTTTTCTCCTTAAGAAACAGTCTCCATTGAGACAGATTAACAACTAAGATCTAGCTTCATATGGGAGAAGTCTTAATCTTCAGTGTTCATAAATCCTATAATAGCATATAAGTACGATATCTTTTGACAAAAATACTGAATTCTAAAATGTGATTTCTCCTTCATATGATCTCTTTCTGTTCTGTCTTTATGGTTTCATGGTGATAATCCAAAACAATTACAGCTGACTCTTAATGAATGTGACATTCTTTTCCATCATTTTTCCAATTACTTGGAGTCATGATGAAAATGTCCTCTTGAGGCTGAATTCCAAAATGGCACATAAATTAGCACAAAATCCCTAGTATAAAATCCAGGTACCTCTGAGTTTACTTGGAGTTCCATTCAAAGAAATGATGGTCCATCAGAAACACATTGTAACTGAAAAGCCTATCTTTTCCTAGTCTTTTGAGCACATGCCAGAATGGGTATGAGTTTCATTTTAAAGCACAGAAAAACACATTTTTTTTTTCTTTCTTTCATTTTTTAAAATAGAGAAGGATCTTGCTCTGTTGTATAGGATGGAGTGCAGTGGCATGATCATAGCTCACTTGCAGTCTTGAACTCCTAAGCTCAAGTGATCCTTGCACCTCAGCCTCCAGAGTAGCTAGGACCACAGACACATGCCACCATACTTGGTTAATTTTTGAAATCTTTTTGTAGAGATGGAGTCTCGCTATGTTGCACAGGCTGGTCTTGAATTCCTGGCCTCAAGCAATCCTCCCATCTCAGCCTCCCAGAGTGCTGGAATTATAGGCATAAGTCACTATGCCCAGCTGCAAAATTTCATTAAAAAAAACCCTTTCTTCTCATTATCAATACCTCTACAGACCTGGAGGTAGCCGTTGAAACAACATCTCCTTGTTTGACTTCTCCTAAAGCCTTTATCTTATCAGTCTGAACATCTCTTTTATCTCTTCTCCATATTTTCCTAATTGAAGCAGTTAATAAAATAGCATGCTCTCTCCCTTCCTCATTTACATCATCTCTGTATTGTTTATCTAGGGTTGTTATAACAAATTACCAAAAATTGGTGGCTTAAAACAGTACAAATTTATTTTCTTACAGTTCTGAGGGCCAGAAGTCTAAAATTAGTTCCACTGGGCTGAAGTCAGAGTGTTGGCAGGGCCAGTCCTTCTGGAGGCTCCAGTGAAGAATCCATTTTCTCGTCTTTTCCACACTGGCGTGACTGCCAACATTCCTTGGTTTTGGCCACATTGCTCTGATCCCTGCTGCCATAGTGACATTGCTTTCTCCTCTTCTGTAGTTGAATCTGTCTCTGCTGCTATCCTCTTCTAAGCACATTTGTGATTACATTTATCAACTAATCCAAGATAATTCCATTTCAAGATCCTCAACTAATCACATCTGCAAAGTCCCTTTGGCCATATATGATTGTTTGCAGGACCTGCATATATTTTGGGGGGCCTTATTCAGCCTACCACAGTCTCCTAACCACAAGGCATCCTCTAAATGTCTTCTTGCCACTTTCCTCACATGTTCACGGTTCCAATGTGCACAATCATTTTATGATCATCCTGGGAAGTATTACACTTCTCACCCTGAATTTGATTTCTAGCAAATAACATTATCTACCACCTTACACCTTGACATTCATGAGAAAGTCACCTTGAAACAGAGGCTTTGGGTGGGGTGGGGATGGAGAAACCCGTATGTACCCTTCCTTCCACTCCCAACCTGGGTTTCTATATTTAGGACTCCCCACCTTCTTCTCTAAGCCTCTTGTTCTGAAACTCCATACCCCTTCTTGAGAAAGTTCCCATTTCGAGATATTTTTAGGTTCTTTATTTGCCTAGTGGGCCATATGCTAAGTCTGAGTCTGACAGTCATGAGCAAAGCTTTAGACTCCAGCCCACTGGGCAGCTGAAGCTCATTACTCTTAGTAATGTAGGTGCTGGGGTGGAGGAAAACAGGGAGTGTGGACATTAGTCCTGGGGGTAACAGTGAACTCAATTACTTCAATTCCAGTTTCCTTTTCATTACCTCCACCAAAAGGAGCTGCAGCCCCATTGGTTTCTTGGCTAGTGAGTCAATCAAAGTAAGCACTCTAGCCCTGAAGAACAAACTACACTTGAGCGTCAGTACAGTCTAAACCCATGTTGAGAAAAGACTGAATTGCCTCACTCAACCAGGAGCCTGCCCTGCCCTTGGTGTCATTGTGTCCCCATCACTGTGAAATAAAGTTTTGTGTGTATGTGTGTGTATGTGTGTGTGTTTTGCTTTGTCTGGCAAGCTTTTCAAAATCCTAAAATAAGTTGGCGTTAACATTTAATGCTTTTTCACTTTATTTATATGGGAAGTGGGCTAGCCTAAATCAAATTATTTTGAGTCAGAGTTTCCCCTCTAATGGAAATCAGGATGGCTATCTTCTAATTTCCTCCATCCCATGGTATATGTTAAATGCTATGGTGTCTGAATTTATTTCCTAGCAACAGTCAACAAAAATGGCTATTTCTGGGAAGTACTCCTCTTTTCGCATAAAGAAACCCAAGTGAATGAACATGAGAAATATGGGAACCATTGCCTGCCTTCCAGTCGACGCTTGGGTCCACCTAACAGTTCCCAAACAGGGTTTTGAAAGTTAATCCTATTAGTATGTGAGGATTAAAGGAGTAATTTAAAATAATCAAAATACCTTCCCACTCTTCTCCAACTCCACGCTCTCACTCTAAAGAAACAATTATGTGGAATCCTAGATTTCAAGGAAAATGTTACAGAAATTCAACTGTCCAGATTTTCAACTGTCTGGAATAATCAGTATGTGAATAAGCCAAGGTTTGAGACCTTAAATCTGATCACAAGGAAAAGTATTTATAAAGCTCAGCAGAACAGAGGCCCCTCAACCACAGACTCTCCAAGGATCCCCAGTCCAACATTATAGATAGTTTCTAGAAAGGCAATGATTTACCTGTGGGTACACTCCTAGTCAGTGTCAGAAGCAGAACAGAAACTCTTGCTTATCTCTTTCTCCACATGCTTTATTCTACCCAATCTGACTTCACGTGCCTTTTGTTCACTCCCTAAATATTCACTGTCCTCTCTTATCTCCCATCTTTCTCTACCCACTGTGGGAGGCTGTGAAGAGGATAAAGGGGGAAACAGGGGAAAGATTCTGGGTGGTCAGCAAGTGGATGAGAGCCAATGGTGGGAGAATCTTCTCCCTCTTCTCCAAGACTTGCTTCACCTCCAGGCTTGTCTGCTCTCCAAGACCAATGTTCTCCCAACTCCCCACTCCATTCCTGACACAAGAGACACTTCTGTAATGTCCTTCATGCTCCAAGTTCTTGTTGTACATGAGAAGCTGTGGTCAACAACTGTTGCTTCAATAAAAGCATTCATGGGAATGAGGACTAGATCCCTGAGTTCTGGGACCCAGACCCAGAACTAACTAAAAGGATTTAGCAGGTATCCTTTCATACCTGCTAAATCCTTTTAGTTTATTTGCGGCTCTACTACTCACTGTTTTGGCTAAGACCTGAGAGTTGTGCAATTATCATCATCAATCAAGAAAGAATGTGCCAGCACTAACCTTCACCTAGGGTTTCTTCTGATAAGCATTCTGAGTAAGAGAAGTGTTTTTTGTCAGTCAACAAAGCTTCAGAGCCCTACTTCAGTCTATCAGACTGTATATTTTACTCGGACACTTCAACTCCAGCAGGTAAAATCTACTTACCTAACCACCAATTGTAGCATGGCCCATCTTGAGCTCTGAGCCTGCCCATGGTTAGTATCAGCTCCTCGTCCAGGTGAAAATGTGTAACAGGTTTTCTCATGGCATAATTACTTCTGCTTTACTATTTCTTGATGGCTGTTGCTTCATGTCTGATTGCTTATAGTTCACCTGTTGATGAAATATTCTGGGTCAGTCTGAGTAACTGAAAAATAAAGGGGAAGAAGAAAGTTAGGGACCAGTCAATGCACAGTTCGGGGCAGACCAGGCTTGAGGCAATAAATGTATAAAACACAAATGGACAACATGAGTCTAGGACAATCAGGAGTCTAGGTGGTCAACAGATGACTGCCAATAAATACTCAGAGAGCAAGAAAAGGTATATGTCATTGAGTCTAGTCTAACCTCCTAGTCAATGTCTGAATTGTCTCTGTAGAAATACTGGAAAAGGGTCCTTCAGCTTTTGCTTGAGTGCAGTTAGTGTCAGAGAGCTCACTCTCATGTGGTGACTCATTCTGCTTTAGAACAACTCCAAATATTGGAAAGCTCTTCATTATGTTGAGCTGAAGCCTGTTTCCTTGTGATATTGCTCTTTGGTTCTAATTCTAATTAGAGTAACACAAAATAAACTTTCCTCCATATGATAAACTTTTCTCCCATGCTCTTACCTAGCATTTTCTTATATATTCAAGGGAAAAAATAAGTCTATTGTGTGCAAGGCACTCTACTAGATGCCATGGGTAATAAAAGCATCAGTATAGTTTAAACCTATGTTAAGAAAAGACCCAGTTGCCACATTAGCCAGAAGCCTTCCCTGCCCTTGGTGTCAACGGGTCCCCATCACTGTGAAATAAAGATTTTTTTTTTTTTTTTTTGCTTTGTCTGGCAAAATCGTGCAAATCCTGATTAATGCTTTCAAGGAACTATAATTTTGTAGAGATAAGAGACAGTATTGAACAGAGTAAGAACCTAAGCCAAGTGAAAATTGTTATATAGTATTGACAGACTGGGAGATACAAGAGAGGTAGAAATCTTTAATTAATAAGCCATATGTGAATTGAAACTTAAAGGGTGAATAAGATTTTGATAGATGGAAATAGGGTAGTACCAGGATGTACAAATGTAAGATAGGATAATTGGCTGGGCACGGTGGCTCAGGCCTGTAATCCTAGCACTGTGGGAGGCTAAGGAGGGTGGATCACTTGAGGTCAGGAGTTTGAGAACAGCCTAGTCAAAGTGGTGAAACCCTGTCTCTACTAAAAATACAAAAATTAGTCGGGCATGGTGGCAGGTGCCTGTAATCCCAGCTACTCTGGAGGCTGAGGCAGGAGAATTGCTTGAAGCCAGGAGGTGGGGGTTACAGTGAGCTGAGATTGACCACTGCACTCCACTTTGGGAGGCCGAGGTGGGTGGATCATAAGGTCAAGAGATCGAGACCATCCTGGCCAACATGGTGAAACTCCATCTCTACTAAAAATACAAAAAACCAGCTGGGTGTGGTGGCAGGTACCTGTTATCCCAGCTACATGGGAGGCTGAAGCAGGAGAATCACTTGAACCCTGGAGGCGGAGGTTACAGTGAGCCAAGATCATGCCATTGCACTCCAGCCTAGGCAAAAAGAGTGAAACTCTGTCTCAAAATAATAATAATAATAAAAAAATCTCATTTTCCTCATATTTTATGAGTAGGGAACTCTACTCGAGGAAGGTTCCCACCCTTTGACCCATTATGATTTACTCTTCTTTAACCAAATCGCAGGCGACAGCCATTGGGCCATTTCTAGAGCAAAACAATACATGAAGGTTGAGACCCTTGATTGGAAAGCAAGGGAGCTCTTCAACTCTGTCAGAACAGTTAACAGGAGCAAGTATACATGCACTTAGAGTTTGTAAGGCAGAGGTCTTTGCATATTTGCAGCTTTGGTGGGGGATCTTAGCAAATTCCGGGAGCTTCACCTGACCTTTAATTTCTCAGATGCAACTTGGCATATTTCATGTAAGACTGAAGTAAGAATTACATCATTTTAGGAACAAGTAGGTGAATCAGTATTTGTTGCTTTCACCACGTTTCTTAGGCAGGCCTTCCAGCTGAAGATCAGAACTTTAAATAACAAAGAGAGCTGTTTTAGGTAGAATAATGCCGCCCTACAGAGGTCCACATTCTAATCTCTGGAACCTGTGAATATGTTACCTTACATAGCAAAAGGACTTTGCAGATGTGATTAAGTTAAGGATCTTGAAGTTAACCTGGATTTTCTGAGTGTGCCCAGTGTAATCACAAGGCTCCTTACAAGGAAAAGAGGGAGGCAGAAGAGTCACGAAGGAGATGTCACGATGAAAGCAGGGGTTGGAGGGATGTGATTGTTGGAAGGGGGCTATGAGGCAAGGAATGCAGACAATGTCAGAAAAAGCAAGGAAATTGACCCCTGGAGCCTCCAGAAGAAATGCAGCTCTGCTGACACCTTGATTTTATCCCAATGAGGCCTATTTCTGACTTCTGCCTTCTAGAACTAGAAGTTAATAAATCTGTGTTTTTAGTCAAATTTATGGTAATTTGTTACATCAGCAACAAGAAACTAGTACAGCAACGATGCTCCTGTGATAGTTAATATTGAGTGTCAACTTGATTGGACTGAAGGTTGCAAAGTATTGTTTCTGGGTGTGTCTGTGAGGGTGATGCCAAAGGAGATGAACATTTGAGTTACTGAACTGGGAGACGCAGACCCACCCTCAACCTGGGAACCATAGCTACCAGCACGACTAGTATAAAAGCAGGCAGAGGAACATGGGAGGACTAGACTGGATAAGTCTCTGGCCTCCATTTGTCTCCTGTGCTGAATGCTTCCTGCCTTCTAACATTGGACTCCAAGTTCTTCAGCTCTTTGACTGTTGGACCTACACCAGTGGTTTGCCAGGGGCTCTTGGGCCTTTGGCCACAGGCTGAAGGCTGCACCGTCCACTTCCCTACTTCCAAGGTTTTGGGACTTGGACTGACTTCATTGCTCCTCAGCTTGCAGACAGCCTATTGTGGGACTTCACCTTGTGATCGTCTGAGTCAATACTCCTTCATAACCCCCCCTTTCTATATATATCTATCCTATTAATCCTGTCCCTCTAGAGAACCTTGAATAATCCAGCTCTCTAGTGTGAGAAAACATTACTGTGTGAGAGTCTAGCTTCAAAACTTTAGTGCTAGGTCTGAGGAGGCAGTGCCAGATCACTTGTCCTCAATTATTACCAAATAGAATAATAACTTCATAAGCAGTGACTATGACATTAGGTTTCAGGGGCCCAAGCTAAATTTTGACCATCAAAGGCTGATGCATTGTATTAATAAACAAATGAAAAGGATGGCCAGGTGCGGTGGCTCACGCCTATAATCCCAGCACTTTGGGAGACTGAGGTGGGCGGATCACCTGAGGTCAGGAGTCTGAGACCAGCCTGGCCAACATGGTGAAACCTCATCACTACTAAAAACACAAAAAATTAGCTGAGCATGGTGGTGCATGCCTGTAGTCTAGGCTACACAGGAGGCTGAAGCAGGAGAATAGTTTGAACTCAGGAGGCAGAAGTTACAGTGATTCGAGATTGTGCCACTGCACTCCAGCCTGGGTGACAGAATGAGACTCCATCTCATAAATAAATAAATACATAAATAAAATAAACAAGTGAAAAGGAATGGAAGCAAATAGCAGTTTCCAGTTTTGATACATGAAGAGGTTGGGCAATTCCTTTTGTAGAAAATAAGCAAAGGTAGGCACAAACTTGGGAAGAATCTGCATCTGATAATATGCAGATAATATGCAGATAATATGAGCTGGTAGTTTCCTTGTCTGGGGCACTCCCTAGTACCCCATCCTTCCCAGGATAGGCTGTGGAAAACTGCAAATGTTTGGAAATTAAACAATTTGTTTATAAATAACTCATGAGTCAAAGAAGAAATTACAGGGAAATTATAAAGTATTTTGAACTAAGTGAAAATGAAGATACAACATATCAAAATCTGTGGCATACATACAATGTGGTGCATAATGGGAATTTTATAGTTCTAAATTCTTCAGTTAGAAAAGAATAAAGGTCTAAAAATCAATAATATAAGCTTCCACTTTAAGAAGCTAAAAAGAGGAACAAATTAAATCCAAAGTACTCCAAAAAGAAATAAAAATAAAATTAATGAAACAGAAAAGAGTCAAAAAGAGAAAGAAAATCAAAAGCTTTTTCTTTATGTACACTTGTCAAGAAAAAGGCAAGAAGACAAACTTAACCAAAATAGGGAATGAATAGGAGAGACATTACATAGATCCTTCAGACACCAAAAAATAAATAAATAAATAAATAAATAAATAAATAAATAAATAAAAATTAAAAAAAATACAATAAATAAATAAAATAGAGTAAAATAAAATAAAGTAAAATAAAATAAGGGTATTGTATTATTCAGGGTTCTTAGAGGGACAGAACGAATAGGAAAGAAATAGATATATAAAGGGGTGTTTATTAAGTAGCATTAACTCACAAGATCACAAGGTCCCACAATGGGCCATCTGCAAGATGAGGAGCAAGGAAGCTAGTCTGAGTCTCAAAGTTGGAGTCTGAGGTTCAAGTGCAGGACGCATTCAGCACAGGAGAAAGATGTAGGCTGTGAGGCTAAGCCAGTCTAGCCTTTTCACATTTTTCTGCCTGTTTTGTATTCTAGCTTTGCTGACAGCTGATTAAATAGTGCCCACCCAGATTAAGGGTGTGTCTGCCTTTCCCAGCCCACTGACTCAAATGTTAATTTCCTTTGGCAACACCCTCACAGACACACCCAAGATCAATACTTTGCATCCTTCAATCCAATCAAGTTGACACTCAGTATTAACCATCACAGGTATATTACGAAAAACATTATGGCAATAAATTTGGTAACACAGATGAAATAGATAAACCCCTTGAAAGATACAAATTACTAAAAGTGACTCAAGAAGACCTAAATATCCTCATATTTAAAGCATTGAATTTGTAATTAAAAACTTTTCAAAATGAAAACTCTGTACTCAGATGTGTCTTGACTGGTGCAATCTACCATTTAAGGAATATACAACATCAATCCCACACAAACTGTTTCAGAAAATTGGAGGAGGTTAGAACACTTCTCATTTTGTGAGGACAGAGACATGACAAGAAAAAACTTTAGACCAATATCTCTCTTGAACATAGTGGCAAAAATTCTTAACAAAACCTAGCAAATTAATCCAGCAATACACAAAAAGAAGAATGCATTGTGACCAAGTTGATCTTGTCTCAGGAATGCAAAGTTGGTTTAACATCCAAACATCAATTAACATGCTTCACCATATTAATAAAATAAAGGTGAAAACTATGTAATCATCATATATACAGAAAAAGTGTTTGACAAACTCTCAGCAAACTAGAAATAGAAAGGTACTTCCTCAATGTGATAAGGGCCATTTAAGAAGATCCTACAGATAGCATCTTACTTTCTACCACAGGAAGAAAGTAGGGATGTGTGCTATCACCACTTTTTTCAACATTGTACTGAAAATCCTCATTAGTACAAAATCACAAGAAAAATAAGTAAAATACATGCAGATTAGAAACGAAGAAAAAAATCTGTTTTTATATCAAGATTACATTATCGTGTATGTAGGAATTCATAAGGAATCTATAAAAAGCTTTAAGAACTAGTAGTTTAGCAAGATCACAGAATAGAATGTTAATATACAAATGTCAATACCATGTTTATATACCACCACAAAGCAAACAAATTGGAAATAAAATGAAAAGCAATTCAATTTAAAGTGAAATAAAATTAGTGAAATATATTATAAGCATAGAATAAAATTAGCAAAAGATGTGAAAGACCTGTATGCTGAAAACTGAAAATATATTGAAAACTACAAAAAGAGAAATTAGAGAAAACTTGAATAAATTGAGAGACATAAGCCATGCTAATTCATTGGAAGATGCCAATCAAGTCAATAAAATGCCAATCAAAATCCTAGCAGGATTTTTAGTATAAATTCACAAGATGCTTCTAAAATTTATATGAAAATGCAGAGGAAATAGAATAAATGAAACTAAAAAAATAAAAAGAAAAGTTGGTAGATTTATACTATCTGATTTAAGACTTCCTAGAAAGCTACAATAATTAAAGAAAGTGTGACCTTGGCGTAAGGATAGACATAGAGATTGACATATCACACTATATAGTCAATTGATTTTTAAGATAGGGACCAGCAAAATTCACCAGGGGGCTGAGGGGCAGAGTTTAATTTCTTCTGGGAATTGCACAATGTGAGGGAGTTTATATGTAAATAGCTCTGTAAAAATTGGACATCTGTTGGGAAAAATTAAACTTTGCCCCTTACCTCATGCCATACTCAAAAATTAACTCAAGGCCAGGTGTGGTGGCTCACCCTTGTAATCCCAGCACTTTGGGAGGCCAAGGTGGGCGGATCACCTGAGGTCAGGAGTTCAAGACCATCCTGGTGAAAGTGGTGAAACCCTGTCACCACTAAAAATACAAAAGTTAGCTGGGCTTGGTGGTACATGCCTGTAATCCCAGTTACTTGGGAGGCTGAGGCAGGAGAATTGCTTGAACCCAAGTGGAAGAGGTTGTAGTGAGCCGATATCATGTCACTGCACTCCATCCTGGACGACAGAGTGTGACTCCATCTCCAAAATAATAATAATAATAATAATAATAATAATAATAATAAATAATAATAATAACTCAAAATGGATCATAAACTTAAATAAAATAATCAAAACTATAAATCTCCTAGAAGGAAGCACAAGACAAAATTTTATGACTTAAATGAAGATTTCTTAGGAAGGAAACCAAAATATAAATTATGGAAAAAATTATAACTTAGATTTTATAAATTGTACTTTTTCTTTTCAAAACATACTATTAAAAAAATAAAAAGACAAGTCATAGACTAGTAGAAAATATTGCTAATACCTATATCTTACAAGGGACATGTATCCAGAAGATATAACTCAATAATTAGAAGAAAAACATCCCAATTAAAATGGGCACAAGATCTGAAGATGCCAACTGGCATGTATACAATTCACAAAAGACATATATATGTACAGCCAACAAACATGAAAAAGATGTTTCCTTCCCTCTGACTACCCTTCTTCCCATAGTATCACTGATTCACTGCCATGGTCCTTGGCCACATTAGTGTGGGTCTAGACTAAGTATTGTGTTCAGGAAGCAGTTTTGCCTGAGATGATCTCTTTAAGGGCTGGGATTTGTTTGATTTCTAAATTGTACGGGTGTAGTGTTAAAATCCAAGACAGCAGTGTTTGAAGGAACTTAGACTCCACCAGCTATCTAAGCCTGAGCCCTTTAGCTGAGTCTAAGTGGAATAATAACTTGGGGAGAAAGAATTAAGGACATTAATGCTTTTGCACATGAGATTATTTGAACGTTAACTTGCAAGATAATTTAATCTTTAGATCTCCATTTCTTCTGGGAATTTCACAGTGTGAGGGAGTTTATATGAAAATTTTGGGAATCTTTATGTTGTTAGAAACTTATTAGTGAAATGTATTAGTATTGTCATTTAATCATCTTGCATAACCTCTGGTGAGTTATATTGGGCAGCAGAGTTGGGCATAATTTGGGATGGGAAATAGAAGAGGGAGAAAATTGTCAGCCCTGCATACAGTGCAGATGTGGAGTTAATCTAATTAATGCATTGTCTGGGAGCAATTTTATGTTTCCCATCAGCAGTCACAGGAGGACACCAAATAAGCAGTAGGTGATATTGAAGAAGCAGCCTATGAAGGTGAGAATAGGACTGTTTTGATGAATAGCTGGTCTCCCCCCTTGCAGAGGAGAGTCACAGTCTTGGTTGATACACTTCAAGGTTAATTCCAAAGGATAAGAGGAAAAATGTTTGGGGAACAACCCACTCCCAGTCAATCTGTGTTTTCTTTCTTTCTTTCTTTTTTTTTTTAACAGGAGGGTCCTTAGCTAACACCCTTGTCTTTTGTCCATCTTCTTTCTTATTCCACCCACTCTGACCAGTAGGAGACACCCATCGGTCCATGTTTATCTGTTTGATGGAGCTGGTCTATTACAAAATTCCAAGTATTGGGATGTAAATCTCCATTATTTTCTCTATCAATGTGAGGCTGAGATCCTGGATAGTGTTTGATTTTTCAGATGCAAGTTTTTCCCTTCATTGGACTTTTGTAAGATCTCACTAGAATATGAATGGGAGGTAGTATAGGAGAGAGTATCAGTATACCCTTTTTATCGCACAAATTAGCTACTGTATTAGTCCATTTTCACACTGCTGAAAAAGACATACTTGAGAGTGGGCAATTTAGAAAAGAAAGAGGTTTAATTGGACTCACAGTTCCACATGGCTGGGGCAGCCTCACAATCATGGTGGAAGTCAAGGAGGAGCAAGTCGCATCTTATGTGGATGGCAACAGGCAAAGACAGCTTGTGTAGGAAAACTTCGCCTTATAAAGCCCTCGGATCTGGTGAGACTTATTCACTATTATAAGAACAGCAAGGGAAAGATCTACCCCCATGATTCAATTATCTCCCACCAGGTCCCTCCCATAACACGTGGGAATTACGGGAGTACAATTCAAAATGAGATTTGTGTGGGGACACAGAGTCACATATCAGCCACATACTCCATCTTAGCCTTTATAGTATTATATCTAAAATTTTTATCTCCACTTATATGTTTTCCATTGACAGTCTATTTCTCAACTGGTTTTTAGCTCATGTAGGGAGTAGGAGAGTTATTTTTTGGATTCTTTCAAACCAAAGGAATGAGTGCAACATCACAAAAATAGGGAGTAGGGTTTGTTAGAGACCAGGGACTTGAATGCATGACAGTAGTGGGCCATGAGCCAGGACATATAGTTTGCAGCCAGCCAATGGTCAAGGCTTTAGATTTAATTTTTTTTAATCAAATGGAGGGAGCACTGGAGGTGTTTCAACAGGGCAGGAACATTTCCAGACATGAGTTTTCCAAAGAATAATCTGACAGCAAGATGTAAATTGACTAAGAACAGGTGAAAGGAGATGGTCAATAGGAGAGAAGACAACTGAGGAAATAAAGGCAAGAAAGGATGATAATATTGTAGAGGTGTAACCAATAGAGGTTGGCCGATGATTCTCTGTTGAGGATGAAGGAAGTAGAGTTGTCAAAATAATAAAGTCACTCAGCCTTGACAGTTTAAAACAAGGATAAGCAAACTTTTTCTGTAAAGGGCAGATACATGTATTTTAGGTTTTGTGAGCCATGCAATCTCTATGGCAATTATTCAATGCTACCATTGTAGCTTGAAAACACCAGTAGACAATACAGAAACAAATGACAAGGCCATGTGTCAATAAAACTGTATTTACTAGAACATCTAGCCTATAGGCTGTGATTTGCTGACCCCTGGTTTAGAGGGTTATGGCACAGGGTTTACGGTTATTAAATTATTGCCTGTGAGTTCTGAATTCACCCTCTTGTCCCTGCCCTGGGATGCTGTGGCTGAGATTCTGCAGACCATGTTTCTGTTTTGCCAGCTGCTTCATGTGAGGTCTGGAGCAGGGAGAATGGGCATAGTTCTTCTGGCTTTGCTTGCTGTTCTTGTTAGAATCACCACAACAATAGTTTTTGCACTAGGCCACCACAATGCATTCTGATTTCCAGTTGGTTCTCACATTCCTGAAATGCAGCTGTAATCCAGATGCCTCAGAAACACCAGCTGGTTGGTACTCTCTCCTCAGAGGTTTGTGTCTTGGCATCACAAGGCTCCTCATCTGAGCTTCTGAGGCAGCAGCACCAATTGGGCAGTGCCCTCTCCCCAGATCCAAGCTTCTAGGTCCTGATAACCTTGACCTCTACCCTCTGCACTACTAGCCCTAGGAGTGGTAGCTGCTTTCTGCAGTCACTGTTTACCTCACTGTTCCCTTTGTTTTGCCCTTTCAATCCTCTAATGCCTGTTTAACTTATTCCCTATATTAAATTCTTCCTGTTGAAATAAGTGATGTGGTTTTCATTCTCTTGACGGGACCATGATCAATATAGAACTATATTCTGTATAAAATAGGGCTCTACCTAGGGATATAGATAGAAAGTACAAGAAGTGTAGTCCTGAAGTCTTGATATGTTGTGTCTATTTTTAGAAATGACAGGTTTGAGATCCTGACAAATTGACCACTTACAGATTTCTTCCTGGCCATTGGATATTGAATGTCAGGGATACGTTATTCACATGGCAGTGTTATTTGCATGAGTAGAAAACAGTAACTAGGTAAGTATAGCTAGAGTGGAGAAGACAGAAATGGGAATCATCTTCATTTCTGAGAGATAATGAAGAAGAGACAATGAAAGTGACTTAAAAAATGATTGTCTTAAAGGCAGAAGAAAGCCTGCAGAATACAAGAAGCAAAGAGTGAGCTTTAAGAAGATGGTCAAGATAAGTAAATCCTATATGCTTCAAGGCAGATTATTGGTGACTTACCAGAGGATAGTATCAATAGAAGAGCAAAGTTAGAACTAGAGGAGTTAGTTGGTGGGAGAAGAGGAATGAGTAGGACTTTTTTTTTTTTTTTTGAAGTAAAGACATTTGATGGTAAAAAGAAGGTAAGTGATTGTGTAGAGATTTATGAACCAAAATAAATCACATTAAAAAAATTTCACTGCACTTGAGGAAATTTCTAGGTAGAGAAGAAGTTATCAGTGGTGAGGGGTAATGCAGTATGCATAGGATAAAGGATCACGTGAATGGAGAAATGTGAGTGAGGATGAACGAGATGCAATATGCAACTGATAGAAAGGAAGGGTATCTCTTTCTCTGAGCTCCAGATAAATTTAGATGTGGGGAGGAGAAAAGCTAGACTTGTTTTGCAAACTGAAACTGTCCTAATTCTTTGTCCCTGTGTTAAACAATAATAGGACCAGATAGAGTTTCCGATTCCTCTGCTAAACAATGCTGAGCCCAAACAACACTAGTAGCTGCTTTTTCAGGAAATGCATGCTCATGGTTGATGAGACTGTGGACCACCCTGCCCAGATCTTTCTTCAGGGAAAGACTTCTGCCCTTCTGCTTGGAATGCTACTGGGAGAAAGACTTTATCTGTCATTACACTCAGGGGTTGCTTAGCTGCAGAAAGCTGCTTTGCTCAAGGTATTTTCATTCAGGCGCAGCCTATGTCCCTATAGCATGGCCCAATGTGGGACATTTCTGATGGGTCATTTTAAATCCAGAGCTCCCTGGGTTGGGGGTGGACATTGATTAAGACTGCATCATAGCTTCATTTCTCCCTCTGGCTAATGTGGAGCGAGGCTGCGTTGTGGAGGCTGCATCACAGCTTGAATTCTCCCTCTGGCCAATACAGCTTCCTCCCCGTCTGTTCCACAGGTGTGATCTCAAAGGTGCTTCCTAATAACCATCCTGAATACTAAGCTGCCCCAAGCAGGCTTCATGGAGAACCCAAGCTATAATGCCAGCCCAGCGGCTTACTTCTGACAGCTTGACCAGAAAGACCAGCATGAATGCTCCTGCCTTCCTGTGTCCACTGTGTCAATTTATTTTGTCGTACACTCTCCTCAGTCCCAACTAGCTTTCTGCCTTGTGATACCTACTTTAAAGTCACCCAGCCTAGACTCTAGAACTCTGGAGATAACCTGCCTCAATTGTTTATTTTGAGACTGTTCTCCCTTACTTCAACAAGTTTAATAAACTTAGCTTTTCTCGAGTAACAGGTTTTTCTGGTGGTCTCCTAGAGAATTGATAGTGGAACATTTTCATCAGATGTCATTGTTCTTTCTAAGTTTCAGACAGTCTGGTAGCTTCAGGGAAAGAGGAAAAGTTTGGAAAATATATATTGTTTGCCAATGTAATAAGAAAATTAACCCTAAAAACTACATTTTCTGTCTTGACTTGGGATTTCACAAGGAGAGGTGATCTCCTTGGGATGGAGAGCAGTCAGGAGTTCTAAAAATTTGGGCTGGGTTGGCCAGTATAGAACAATCTGTCTTCTGTCTTCACTTTGCACTTTGTAACTAGCGTTCTCTCCAGTCCTTATTCCTGTCATGAGGCAGCTTGGGCTCTGGTGAAGGTGGAGTCCCTGATTTCTGCTTTGATTCAGGTGTCTTTTGTTTCCTTGGTGCCAAGGCCCTTTGTGATTCTGAGCACTCTCATCTCTCCTTTCCTCCCCTCTCTGAGGCTTCTCATCCCACTTCCATGATCCTCTGGTGCCTATAGGGTCAGTAATGGAGGCTTGTAGCCACAGAAAGCTATGTATGTATTTATTTATTTATTTGAGGCAGAGTCTCACTCTGTTGCCACACTGGAGTGCAGTGGCGCAATCTCGGCTCACTGCAACCTCTGCCTCGTGGGTTCAAGCGATTCTCCTGCCTCAGCCTCCTAAGTAACTGGGACTACAGGTGCATGCCATCATGCCCAGCTAATTTTTTGTATTTTTAGTAGAGATGGTGTTTCACCATGTTGGCCAGATTGCTCTCAATCTCTTGACCTACAGAAAGCTTTTATCTCTTCCTTGTGTGAAATATATTGATAGGAGCTTGGGAACACATAGACCAATACAATAATTTTCCTTCCAAATAATCCCAGAGATACCACAGTGAGATGAACTTTGATGTGCTCAAATACATTATGGCTTCAAGAAGAAATGTAATCCATCTCCTACTTTCTACTTCATTCTTAGAGATAGGTGTTTCCTGTAGGTTTTTAATAGTTCTCGCTAGAATATATCTCTTATTTGTTGAAATTTAAACCCATTTCTTTTTGCTGTTAATGACAATAATTCATGCAACTATTACTGAAGCCCTACTAGGACAGATTCACCAACCCTGGCATGATGTCATGTTTCATCCTGGAAGGTGATTAGCAAACCTTTTCTCCATCTTTTCTTATGTAGACCAAATGGACCCGATTTATTTCCTTTATGTGATTTCCAAAATACAGTTTTAATTTCTCTCTTTTCAGTGCACTGTTGGTAAAGGAAGAGGTGGGGTATTAAGTCAAGCTCAACCCACAAAAGATCCTTAACTCAGACTACCAGCCTGACTTTTTAAGCTTTTGAATATAGGCTTACTTGAAGTCACTTGGGTTTTCCCCTTTTTCAATTATCTTCATCATCAAGAGCATACACTGGTGCCTCGAGGCACTAAATATTACCATTTCAAGCACCCTACTCAACTCAAGCTCTCCTTGCTGTGCCCTTAAAAAGTGCTTGGAATAATGACTTCTTTTCCTCTGGGTAGATACCCAGTAGTGGGATTGCTGGATCAAATGGTAGTTCTATTTTTAGTTCTTTAAGGACTCTCCCCACTGTTTTCCATAGCAGCTGTACTAGTTACATTCCCACCAGCAGTGTAGAAATGTTCCCTGATCACTGCATCCACACCAACATCTACTGTTTTTTGATTCTTTGATTATGGCTATTCTTGCAGAAGTAAGGTGGTATTGCATTGTGGTTGATTTGCATTTCCCTGATCATTAGTGATGTTGAGCATTTTTTCATATGTTTGTTGGCCATTTGTGTATCTTCTTTTGAGAATTGTGGGAGCTAAGCTGTGAGGATGCAAAAGCATAAGAATGATACAATAGACTTTGGGGACATGGGGGAAAAGTGGGAGGTGGGCGAGAGATAAAAAACAACAAATATGGTGCAGTATATACTTCTCGGGTGATGGGTGCACCAGCGTCTCACAAATCTCCACTAAAGAACTTACTCAAGTAATCAAATACCACCTGTACCCCAATAACTTATGGAAAAATAAAATTAAAAAAAAGAAAGAAAAAAGTGATTTGAGGCACAGCTGGCTTTAGGGGCCATTTAGAAACCATTTTTACTTAGAGGCATAGTGAAGGCAGTGCATCATGCTGAGAAGAGATAAAAAGACTGAGTTCTGATGCTATAATCTAGAAACTCTGCCTCCCCCACAAAGAACAAAACAGAAGCTCTTGCTAAGCACTTTTTTTCCATAGTATAACTTGTTCTTGTAAAGAAGTGGCACTCAGTGTTTCGGTGGATCAAATTAGCATATACACCTTTAAAAAACATCTTTAAAAAAAGACAAACCTGAATTTTAAAGTGACACCTTCTTTAGAAAAAAAGGTTAGGGCACGTTTCTAAATTACATGCCTGCAAGAAAGTCTACAATGAGGTTATACAATTTTCACTAAAAATTTGCCTAAAATTAGTACAATTTCTATTCTCATAATTATGAGCTTTTTGGCTTTTGCACTTCGCATCTCTTCATTTTCCCACAGTTATTACTAGGTGTGAGCTTTCCAGTTTCTATATATTACCCCCTTCAAATCCCGCAACCTCTCTGTATTTGGGGAGGGAGAGTGAGGTGTGCGCTGTAAGTGGTCCTGGACTGAAGCCCGGGGGTGTTGCAGGTCAGGTCACTCACTACATCTCATCCCACTTATGACCAACCCCATTCATCTGAACCCTTGCACATACTTTTTCTTACTTCTAAAAGCATGTCACCTTTTGTCTGTGTATGTATCTTCACACTCAGTCATTTCACTGCCAGTCAAATATAACTGAGGTCTCAGTTTCCTCTGCAGAAGAGAGGGATTTCTTCATTCATCCATCCGTGGGCTCATTGCTGAGGCCTCCGTAACAAAAGAAAGATTAACAAGAAAAAAGAGTGATGATTTATTTATTATAAATTTTACATGACGTGAGAGTCTCCAGAAATGAAGACCTGAAGAAAGGAAGAAAGTTGTGCATTTTTATGCTTAGGTTTGATGAACAGTGGACAGTCGTTGGGGAAGTGATTGCCCTGGCCTAGTGGTAGTAAACTGGGAAACTTAGCAAGGAATGTTTGTTCAGATTCTTCTCTGTGTCCTGTGTCTTCAGAGACATGGATTTTTTTTCCTCTGTAGGTGTAGGGAGGTACCTGTTGAATGAGGATCTTATGACCTACTTCAAGGGGAGAAAAGTGGGAGAAATTCAGAGACTGGCCTTTCCACTTCTGCTGTTTCCTCAAATGCCAAAGTGCCAAATTTTGGATAGTGTGGCCTGAACTCCATCACTTCATTAAAAATTAGTTGCTGAAGTCTCTTCTATCTCTGAAGTTTTACCATTCTATCATTTAAAAATCTTTAGCTCAATCCTCGGGATTTAGATTTCAGCATTTCCTTAAAATCTTTACTGGGTGATAACTTTGAGGGTTATACGAGTGTGTGGTTTAAGTTCACTGATAAAGCCATGCCCTTCAGCTCTTTATTCTGCCCAGGTGGGTGTGAGGACAAATCCTCCGTTTACGGAAGTACCGTAGATTATGTTTGCAAGATGAATTTGTATCTTTAAAAAAAAATTGGGTATGATGTTTTACTTCTGAGAGCCCCGCAGTTAACCATTTCACAACTTCCTTCTCTGATTTCTGGGAAACTCCTAGATTTTTCAAAAGTCACTGTGGAAATCACCCATATCACAAGATATTTTCTATGTTTATCTTCTACCCTTTGACAACTTGCTTAGGAGGAAATAGTTTGCTAAGATTTTTACTTCAGTTTGGGAGTTTCTGTTTTTTTTCCATTTTTTGTATTTTTATATTGCGACTTTCATGGTTTTTTTTCCTTTGAAAGTTAGATGGGATAAAGGGTATTGCCCTTATGAGAATGGATAAGAAAGAACGACTTTATAAATGTAAACAAGTGTTTTTATTTGTGGCAGTGCTACACGGGAAACATGTTGAATTAGTAGCCACCCAATTCTTAGGTTTCTAGAACAAGAATATATGTAACATAAGCTTCTCTTATGTTATTTCAAAGGAAAAAAGATTAAAAAAAAGTCAAAAATGCTTCCTGGGCTTAAGTGACAATTTCAAAATCAGAAACATTTGGATGAAATTTCTCACACAACATGGCAGAGAGTGGCTGGGTGCAGTGGCTCATGCTTGTAATCCCAAGCACTTTGGGAGGCGGAGGCGGGTGGATCACCTGAAGTCAGGAGTTTCAGGCTAGCCTGGCCAATATGGTGAAACCCCACCTCCACTAAAAATGCAAAATAGTAGCCAGGCATAGTGGCTTGTGCCTGTAATCCCAGCTACTTACGAGGCTGGGACAAGAGAATAGCTTGAACCCGGGAGGCAGAGGCTACAGTGAGCCAAGATCGCACCACTGTACTCCAGCCTGGTGACAGAGTGAGACCTCGTCTCAAAAAAAAAAAAAAAAAAAAAAAAAAGAGAGAGAGAGGGAGAGAAAACCCCGATGCAACCTAGTCTTCTTTTTGAGTAAATACAATATACTTAGTCCAAGAGACAACATGCATTTCAATCTCAAAGTCTGTTAGGGCCAAGACGCATCAGGATTTGGAACAGGGAAGGAGATGAGAGTTTCCGAGCTGTGTAACTACCAGGGGTGGTGTTTATACATTTGAAGAGTAAGGTGGGACTACCCCAGGATGGGTGATCCATGGGTTATACCTAAGGCAAGAGTAAGTCAGGAGTGCCTAGGCAGATGCAGAAATCAAATGGGATCTGAAAAAAATGCTTATTCCTCCAAAGGTGAACAACCAGGGAGAGTAAATGTAGATAAAGGAGTTGCTTCTGAGAGTCTAGAGGAATAGGTAACCAAAAATGAGTTAAAGCTGATGAAATGTAAATATAGCAAATTGTGTGACAGTGTGTTCATATGGAGACCCAGATTAAATCCGAGGGCAAGAAAGTCGCTCAACCTTCTGTGCTCCTGACTTTGGACCTTCAAGTTTCTCTCTCCAACTTCTGACATGACAATGCTTATTTAGCACCTACTCTATGCCTGGCATGGAGAATACACATTAGACTCAAGATGGGCTTGCCTCTCCTGAACATTTGCAGCTATGGATCCATCATGCTTCTTGCCTTTTCTGTCTCCCTACTGCTTCTTCTTATTTGACCACTCTATTTTTTCTTTTTCATTGGCTTCTTTTTCCCATCTCTTTTCATTCTAAATTTTCTTTCTTGATATTTAATGTATTCCCAAAGATTAATCTATTATTCCCAAAGGGGATGACCATATCTCTAGGTACTTGAATACTTCTCAGAATTTCCTTTCATTACTTCACACATTATATATAAATTGTTTAGTATGTGGGGTATAAAGATGAGTATGATACACATTTATCCATTCATTTATTCATTTATCCAGTGACTGTGTATTGAGTGCTTAATAAGTGCCATATATTATTGGAGAAACTGGTGAAACAGAGATCATGAAGATGAGTTTCTTTTCCTCATGGACTCACAGTCTAGGGGAGGAGTAAGACACATAAACATATAAAGGTTGCAGAGGCTTAAGTGGAGAACTGTGAAAAGCCAGAAAATGTATAAGATTGTATGATAAACACTTTGCAGCTTAACATCACTCCTGTCTTCATCTTATTTTCCCATAATTTGCCAACTTGAATATATTTAACTTTGCTAAATAGTGCATACCTCTGTATGTGACATTATCTGCGCTTATTTTTTGTCATGGTGTGTGTTATGAATAAATACAATAAATAGAAATCTATATTTAAGGAAGATGATTTTGAGATGGGCATTGAAGGATGAGTAGAAGTTCAAGTAGTAAGAAGAGAATTAAAGGCAAAATACACAGTATATGCAAAGGCATATGAGATTAAAGAATTTGAGGTGTTCCAATATGGTGGGTAGTTTTTTGTGGAGGCCATAGGGTGCTTGGAAAAGAATGGCAAGAAAGTTCTTCTGGAAGAAAAAGAACTTCAGATCATACTAAGGAGATTGGACCCTATCCTGTAGTTAATGAACAAACATTATAGTCAATGAAGTAGAGGAATGACATTCGGCTCTTTGATGGCAGAGTGAAAATGATAGATTGAAGTGGAGGAGGCCAAAAATTAGGTAACAACAGGAATGAGGGCCTGGACTAAGATAAGAGTGGCAGTGGTACAAATGAAGTGATCAATTTGAACAATATCAAAGAGACAGAATGACAAGACTTTAAGAATCTTTGGGTACAGGCAGTAGAGAGATGGGAGAGGCCGGTTTTCATCTGGATAGTGAATGACAACCTTATTCCCACAGACTTTGGTTGCATGGGCCTTGGATGTAACTTAGAATCTGGGGTAGGGGGTGGTAAAAAGACACCAGTGAGTGAGAAGTGAGTTAGCCACAGTTAACCTTCTCTTACGGTTTGCAGTTTGCCATAGACTTCCATTCCTTTATTTGATACTCTATGAATGATGTCACAGGCAATACATGATCAAATGTCAAACATAGATGGTGGCATGCTATAACATCAAGAATTCTGGGCTCACCTTCTGGGCTGACAATAACTGGAGGTGTGAATTTTGGTAACCACTTACTGTCTTTGGACTTCATTTTCTCATCTTTAAAGTTTGTTTCAGGTGGGGTAGGGTGAGTAGTACTCTAGGTGACATTTAAGTTTTTTTTTTCAGATCTATTAACTTATGAGTAAATACTCATTTTTCTTCCCCAAGATAGTTTCTCTTTCTGACTAGATTGCTATTTCCTGGAAGGCAGGGACTGCTGTGTTCATCTCTGGATCCCAATACCCCGCATAGGATCTGAGGATAAAAGTGCAGAGTTAATGTTATTGAGCAAATGACTGAATGAATGATTTTCCTATTTTATTAATGATACTATATAGCCCATTCTCTCTGCTTCCTGTTGTTAAAACCTTGGAGTATTCTGTACCCCCCTTCTTCTTGCATAACACCCTCACTCCCCCTTGGTCTTGCTTCCTTAATCAGGACACACTTTTTCCCTCTAAGCGTCTTTTAGATACGGCTTCCTTTTCCACCTCTAGAGAGTCACCCAGATCTCTGCACTTCACCTTAATTTGAGACTATTGCAACAATATGTTTGCTTTCTGTTGTAATCTCCCTCTCTTAAGCCCACTTCATATACTACTACCATATTGAACTTCCACTGCTTTGTGGCTTAAACCCTTAAATGTCTACGGTGTACATTTACACTCAATGCCAATCACAATCTGGCTCCAACTTGCCTTGACATGAATTCTCCACTTAACCTGTCACTAGTGATCTTCTAGACACTTGCACATTGCCATCTCTGTGTGTTGCTTATTGCCATCTCCCCTGTCTGGAAAGCTGTCCTCACTACCTAAGTGCAATTCATCAGTCAATGTCCAGCTTGTTATTTCTCCACCAACCTCCCCCTGAAGTCTTCCCAGGTTGTATTTTTGCCCACGGTAATCTGTCTTTCACTCAGCTGACAAATAATATCATCACATATTTGTTAGGCTACTTCTCATGTTGTCATCTTATCACATGCTATGTCTCATCACCCCAAGTGTCTTGCAAGCTCCTTGGGGTGGTAGGAATATGTCTGAGGTATCTTTGTATTTCTAATTGTCTAATGCCCACCATGACAAGAACAACAGCTCACACTGGTTGATCACTCATGTGTATTAGACATTGCCAAGCCCTTGATATTCATTATCTCTGTTAATATCTAAAACCGCCCTATGTCGTGGGTACAATGACTATCTCCACTCTTCAGATAGGGAAACGAAAGCTTAGAAGTGTTAAGTAATTTGCATTAGGTCACCTATAGATTAAGTCTAGTTTAGTTTTTACACTTAGTAGGCACCCCCAAAATGGAATAATTAATTGTCAAGAGATGTGTCTTGGTGTTTTCCCTCTCCAAGTGACTGAAGCAAAGACATTGAGAAGGTGGATAGTTTTGAAGTCAGCTATGGAACAGTCTTGAGGAGATTTGGAAGGAGTCAGTAGCAGAGCAGGAGGCCTGTCAGTGAGAGGTAAAAGATTGTGAGATGAGGAAAATCTGTTTTGGAATCAGTTAGACCCATATCTGGGAATGTAGCAAAATGTGAAATACCCTGGGTCGATAACCTATGAAAATGGAGGAGGTTTAGAACAAGAGTTATCCAAGATAGAACTTATATGTTTGTTTAGCTAGGTTATTTGGGTAGCATGGAAAGTTTCCAGCTAGATTTTAAGGAGTAAGCATGCTAGTTAATATTAAGACAATATTTTGTAATGGGAAAACTGTAATAATAAATAATATGCTGCAATTAAAAAGAGTGGGTTGCATATGATAGTGTAATAAGTTTAAGGTCTAAGAGGCAGTTCAGACTACATTCTGGGTTCATTTTTGCCTTTGGGAACCATAAAGTGGGAACGATAAACTTACTTTCTATTCAAAATACTCCCAGGGTGGGATGTATTCCTAGAACTTCTCAGGGTGGGAAAAGGATAACAGTGGTTGAGATGACTACTGGCCTCAGGGCTCACATGAAGCATCTCCTGGACTGGAGGTAGCCTTGTGTCCTTGAAAGGCACAGTGCCCTGGTCTGCTCTGGCATTTGACAACGGACACCCAGGTTACAATTCACCAAAGGGCACAATCCTAGGAAGCCAAGCGCCCATCAGTTTCCTGCTCTGGAAGTGGAGGAGGCAGTGAGGAGCTCTGAGTTCTGGCCACCACGGGAGAAGGACCTCTGAAAGTACAAGGCCAAAAGCCCTGACATGGGAAGGATGGCAATGAACACTGAATGAGCATTTAGACTATGTGCAAGAGCAGTGTTTGGCGTTTTAGACACCTTACCTCATTTAAGTTCACAGCCCCATGGGAAAATGGCTTGGGAAGGTTAAATAGCTTATGCAAGATCCCACAGCTAGGAAGTGGCAAAGTGGAGATTCACAGCTAGATACTTTGACTTTCAAGTGCATACATGTTACTTTCTGTTCACCAAGAAAAATACTCTGCCCCCTTGAGCTCTAACTGCAGCTTTGTTATTAACTGGCTATGTGACCTTGGCAGGTCTCTTAAAAAGATCTTGACCGAGGTTGCTTCCAACACTCTGAGTCTCTCTCTGATCATATTATCAAATGGAAGAATGAGAAAAAAATCCAAATGTTAGGTAGAAATGATGTGCCCAATTTCAATCTGGTCGTTCAACCTAAATTTTTGTACCATTAAAATCAGATAATGGAAATGAAAGGATCAAAAGAGGGAATTCGCGGGAAGCCCAAATTCCCACAAACTGGAATTACTGCATTCCTGGAGCAGTAAAACAGATAAGCAATGTGGTGATAAACACACAAAGACCAGCAGACTTTCAACAAACTCACTTCTTCTCATCTGGCCTGTCCTCCCATGTGAGCTGGGACATGCCTGGCATCTTTGGGTCCTTTTGCCTTTGATTTAAAAATGGGTCATCTATTCCCAAGCCAACTGACCCAAGAACTCAAAAAGGAAGGTAATGGAAGATGCACAATGCTGTGTGTCTCTTAAAAAATATACAATATTGGTTGTCTTCCTATGGGGGATGCAGAGATTGTACAGAAATCATTACCGTCCTGTGCCACTTAATGATGGGGATACATTCCGAGAAATGTGTTGTTAGGCAATCTCGTTGTTGTGTGAAAATCATAAGAGTGTATTTACACAAATCTAGATGATATAGCCCACTACACACCTGAGCTATGTGGTATAGCCTATTGCTCCTAGATTATAAACCTATGCAGCCTATTAGTGTACTGAGTACTGTAGGTAACTGTAATGCAATGTATTTGCATATCTAAACATAGAAAAGGTCAGTAAAAATATAGCATAAAAGATCAAAAAAGGTACACCTATACAAGGGTGCTTACCATGAATGGAGCTTGCAGGATTGAAAGTTGATTTGGGTGAGTGAGTGAGTGGTGAGTGAAGGTGAGGGCCTACATTACTGTAGACTACTGTAGACTTTATAAACACTGTACACTTAGGCTACACTACATTACGAATTTTTTCTTTCTTCTATAATAAATTAACCTTAGCTTACTGTAACTTTTTTACTAAAAGAGAAACACATGGTACAGCTGTATAAGAATATTTTCTTTCTTTATATTCCTATTCCATACTTTTTTTCTATGATTAACATTTTTAATTATTTATTAATTTTTACTTTTTAAACTATTTTGGTGAAAAGCTAAGACAGAAACACATATTAGACTGGCCAACACAGGGTCAGGATCATCAAATCAATATCAATGTCTTCCACTTCCACATCTTGTCCCACTGGAAGGTCTTCAGGGGCAATAACACTCATGTAGCTGCCATCTCCTCTGATAACAATCCCTTATTCTGCAACATCTCCTGAAGGATCTGCATGAGGCTCTCTTATTGTTCACTTAGAAACAAATAAGTAGAAGCACACTCTAAAATAATGATAAAAAGTATAGTAAATACACAAACCAGTAATATTTATTACCATGATCAAGTATTTATGTACTATACATAATTGGATGTGCTAGGCATTTACATGACTGGCTGTGTAGTTTTGTTTACACCAGCATCGCCACAAATATGTAAGTAATGCATTGCACTATGATGTGACAATGGTTACGATGTCACTAGGTGATAGAAAGCTTTCAGCTCCACTATAATCTTATGTGACCACCGTCATATATGCGGTCTTTGCCTGAAACATCATTTAGTGGTGCATGACTGTAGTTACAAGAGGTATCAAGGCTACAATGGGAGAGGATAGTCAATGGCCACAGCGGCTTTCTTTTACAAGTTTGAATTAGTTTTATCTAAAGTTAAGGTAGTAAAAAAGGGATTGAAGTATTGACATATGTTACAACATGAAGGAACCTCAAGAACTTTGAAAATGGAGTGATCTGTTTGAAACACTTAACCCTTAACTGGCATGTAGGAAGTTCTCAGTCCACGGTAGCTATGCCAGTAGATTTCATCATTATTGTTACTACTTCTAATAGTGAGAATGTATATGAAAGGACCTTTCCTGCAGTGTCTTGCCCATGGTAGACTCAGTAAAATGTTAGTGCCACTTTCTCTAGTGAGAATTGTGTTCTCTTCCTTTTCATTAGAAAAATATGACAAGTGAAAAACCATTTCTACTAGCAAAGCAGCAATTCAAAACTCACTACCCTCACATTCATTCACCCGACTGAAATGGAGACATTATTAAAATAATTCAGAGAACTAAATTTCAATAAATAATTTTTCCCTTTCCAAGAAATCCCTGAAAACACATTTGACCCCCTTGTTCTGAAGTGGCCTTGGTTCAGGGACTTTATCCAGATCTGAGGACAAACAGGCATTCTCATCCTAGTTATGAAGTTACAGAAATCATCTGTTTGCTTCATCTGCAAATTTATGTTGTTTACCTTTAGAAGGTTTTCTGTTATAGACCACATGGTTTCTGATTTAGTCAAGTTCCAGTTTCTTAATCATTCAGAAA
Organism: Piliocolobus tephrosceles; assembly: GCF_002776525.5. Classification (NCBI taxonomy): domain Eukaryota; kingdom Metazoa; phylum Chordata; class Mammalia; order Primates; family Cercopithecidae; genus Piliocolobus; species Piliocolobus tephrosceles. The sequence goes on from NC_045444.1 coordinate 90,454,190, forward strand.
CTCTCAATTCAACCAGACAAAGTTAATCATTTGGAGAGCCTCCTCTTTTCTCCTTAGTAAAATCCAAAAGCTTTGGCTGAGTTTATTGTGGATCACTTATCCTGCCACTTCATGGAATAAATCTACAAAAGACTTGATCTGGGAAACATGACAGTTAAGATGTTTGCTTTTCCAGTTTAGATTTAGTATTTTCTTACATTTGTATTTCTAATCCAGAAACCACATATTAACTCTCTTTAGGAGAGAGAGACCTGCTTTCATAAATTTTTACATGGGAGTTCAGAAAAGTCAGGGAAAACCATATAACATATTTAAATACTCAGAGGATAGAATATGAAATAAACATGTATACCTAGAATGTACGGTGTCAGGGCTGACTGCCATATCAATGCTTATTTATTATTGCTGCCAGAACTCTGATATCAGTAGATGTGGTCATTTGAGGTGTCAAAGGTAATTTGAAAGAAATAAAGCAAAGACTCCTATGACTGACATGCAGAACCTTTGGAGATTTTATTGATCTCTGCATGTTTCGTTAGACACTATGGGCACAAGGGTCAGGGACGACTCCATCCCAGCTCTAAGCAGACAAAATGAACAGAGACAAATACTTTCTCCTATTTTATCACACCAGCCCCATCCTTCACTGGGCTGTTAGTTCTGTGAAATCCCCTCTTTTGCACCTGTGATTTCTTGGCATCTTTTGTCATTTGGTGTGTTTCTTCCCACGTGTCTAGCCTTAATAGATTAAAGACATCAGATAAGGGAACATGCATCTTTATTTTTCCCTATCTTCATCTTTCCCCTACTCCTTACTCACAGGGCTGTGATTAGTAACACACAAAGATGTCAGTCTCTAGAACTCAGTAGCCAAAGAAAAGAAACCACAGAGAGGTTGTGTAAACACAGGCAAAGAGCCATTTCACTTTCAGGAAAGTGTCTTGCATAAAGAGGCATCAGGGAGGGAATGGTTTTGAATATCTCCCATTTTTAAAGCTGGTTACTCAGCATAGTTGATCTTAATTGAGACAACTTGAATTTCCCTGCACTATTGATTCTTTGACTTGGATCTTTCTTTTTCTTCCTATTCCCAGTGACAATAATCTCATTCAGAATCTTACCTTAGGGCTTAAATTGGTCCATTAACCCCTATCTACTCTTGACTCTGGTCTTTAATTCGTGTACAACAAGGTTAAGTTAAAATTCCTGGAATATAATTTTCATTATGCTATTGTTCTTGATATTTATGAACTAATAATAGAGTCCTGTTATTTTTCTGCTTGTAAGTCTAGAATGAATCTTCAATGTCCAAACACTTAGCCCTGGCATTCAAGTTTCATCATAATCTGGTACCAAGTATCTTTCTAGACTTTTTTTCATTACTTTTTTTAATCTTCAAAAAGCTTTCTCTGCAGCAAATTGATTTAGTCATCATACCTTCCCTCTCCTCTCCCTACCCTGCGCTTGCCCAGCCACAACCCCTAGTGAATTCTTGCACTATCAAGCTACTGACAGTATTTCTAGGAACAAAAAACTTTACTCAGTGAGTAAATAGGGGAAACCTCAGGACGTTAAAAAGCTTCAATTATACCCAATTCATTCAGGCAATCATTTATTCATTCATTTAGTGTCAGTTTTATCAAAAGCTCTTTTGAACAACTAAATCCAGTGGACATCAAGACACATTAGACATGGTGCCTGACCTGGAGAACAAATATGTGTGTACCTAAATGTCATAGATGGAGGTGCACAGAGAATGAGTGAATCTTCCAGAGAGGGAGATATCAGGGAGAAAAAGTTTGAAAAGGAAAGTAACGTTTGAGCTGACTGTTGGGATATAAGCCAGTGTTCTTCTGAAGATTATGGGAAGGACAGTCTACCTGGAATGGGTGTGAAGACTGACAGAGAGCAGCTAAAGAGAGGAAGCTGTCACAATAGGTAGAGATCAGATCTCAATGGGCCTCCCTTATATATTATGTTAAGAAGTTTAGATTTTATTCCAGGAGCAATGGGAAATCACTGATAGACTGACCTAGCAACCTATATTTCTGGCTTGGCCACCTATGTGAATGATGTTGCTTTCACAGAAAGAAAAACATAGGTAGGAAGCACATTTCAGGGGACTAATAGGTCTGTTTTGTATCTATTGAGTTTGAAGTGTCAGTGGAACTTCAGAAGGCAGTTAGGTGCTCAGAAGAATTTGGGCCAGAGACTTAAACCTGAAAATAAACAGCCTATTATGTTAATGTCTCAGGAGTTTGAGCTGGATTGAGAGGGTATGTGGAGTGCTGGTCCTTGTGCTGTAAGCATGGAGCCAAGAGTGATCCAAGAAACTGTTTGCAAAAAGAGACTGGCACTGGATTTTCTCTGAGGTCTCTTTCTGCTCTAAAATGTTGTGATTCCATGATTAATTTGCTAAATAAATTAATAGTGCAAACAGTATTTCAAGAGGAATGCTTAAATTACTTACGAGAACAAACTTTTTAAATGCCCTCAAGCATCATAAAAACATCCACTCCCGGTAGGCCAGGCGCGGTGGCTCAAGCCTGTAATACCAGCACTCTGGGAGGCCGAGACGGGTGGATCACGAGGTCAGGAGATCGAGACCATCCTGGCTAACACGGTGAAACCCGTCTCTACTAAAAAATACAAAAAAACTAGCCGCGCGAGGTGGCGGGCGCCTGTAGTCCCAGCTACTCGGGAGGCTGAGGCAGGAGAATGGCGTGAACCCAGGAGGAGGAGCTTGCAGTGAGCTGAGATCCGGCCACTGCACTCCAGCCTGGGCGACAGAGCAAGACTCCGTCTCAAAAAAAAATATATATATATATATCCACTCCCATAGACATAATTGATACACCAATTACAAATCTTTCTTAGCTGTTCACTCAAACAGATTTCCTAAGAACTATGTTTGGCCACATTCTATTTACCTAGAAAAAGTTATTGTTTGTATTTCAAAGCCATCAAACTTCATTTCTTTATACAACATGTTTCAGCCTGGCCAGGCCCCCAGTAGAGTTGAATTATTAAATTTTTATAATGTGTGCAAGATCAAGTCTTGATGGATTGGTTTTTCTCTGGAGAAATGCCTATCTTCTTCTTAATTTGGGACACAGCTGTTAGAATTGCAGACTTCATAAAAATGGCAACCTATAACTCAGACAGTTCACAGAAACATTTCCTCTCAATTGGCATGGTCTTTGAGGACAAACCACACTCTGAAATGTTTGTATAACAGGAAAATGTGGTGTCAAGATGATCAAAACAAGATAGGAAATGATATATTTTCACAAAATTTGCATATATTATTTAAAAGTACCAGACAGTGCACATACAAAATAAGAACATAACCTTTAAGGGAGACAGCCCTGATAAAAATGCAGGTAAATTAAATGCACATGTGAATGATAACCCATGATTAGTGACAATAACTTTGATTTTCTTTTTCAGATTGGGGAGAACATCAGCAATGCTCCCTACCACAGCAAAAGCAGATGAAATCTGTTATTCTTATCATTCTTCGGTTATTTTATACTTAGATGAAATGTGTGAGTTAGCCTTTCGGAGCCTTAGCTTCCTTAGCTGTGAAGTGCAGAACATCAAGCAGAGTCTTGGAGAAATCAGATGGCACATGCAAACTAGGTTTACTTTTCTTAAAGAAGAGGTTAATTAGAGACTATTTCCAGAAATGTGGGTAGGATTCCAGAAAATTCTTAGGGGTTGCAGGAGCAAGGATCTTGCCAGTAGCTCTACGTAGGAGTTACCTGACATGCTCTGAAACCTCAGAACAGATGTGGTCAATCTGTGACAACCTGAAAGGGAGACAGCTGGAGATCTCACCCTGCTCCCACCCTCCACATCTCCTGTTATTGCTCCATTGGCCAAACCCAACTGGAAGCCAGAGATCAAGGGAGCCAGTTGAGGCACTCTATAGAGACCCATATCCCATGGCAGACAGCAGGGTGAGGCAGGGAGGAGAGTGAATCTAGAGGGTCATAAGGAAGATATCCACCATGGTGGATAGTAAAAGTATCAACTTTAGGGTAGTTGTGAAGATTAGGGAAGAATGGAGAAGACATGATTAGCACAGAACTTGACCCATAATAAGAACTTGGCCTAACAGCTGAGGGTAGTGACACATGCCTGTAGTCCCAACTACTTGTGAGGCTGGAGTGGGAGGGTCACTCGGGCCCAGGAGTTTGAGGCTGTAGTGTGCTATGATCACACCTGTGAATAGCCACTGCACTCCAGTTTGGGCAACATAGTGAGACCCCATCTTTAAATAAATAAATATTTGCATTTATATTATTTTTATTAACAGAGGCATTCAGTTTTGTCTCTTACAACATGTTTGATTTTCCCTTGCAGGCAAGAAGGAGCCAGTTGTACTACAGCTGGTGTCTCTGGAGTGTGAGCTAGATTGAGTGTGGAGGGCTGGCCCTCATAATGTGAACATAAAGCTAAGACTCATCCAAGAAAGAAGTAGTATATTAGTTTCCTATTACTACTGTTACAAATAACACAAATTTAGTGCTTTAAAAAGAACACAAATTTATTATCTTAGAGTTCTGGAGGTCAGAAGTACACAAAGTCAGTTTCATCAGGCTAATGTTTCTTTTATAGGCTTCAGGGGAGAATCAATTTTCTTGCCTTTTCCATTTCCTGGTGGTGGCCAGAATTCCTTGGCTTGTGGCCCCTTTTTCCATCTTCAAAGTGCATCGCTCCAGCCTCTGCTTCCATCCTCACATGGCCTTCTCTCTGACCCTGACCCTATGGCTCATCTTTTCTTTTTTTTTTTTTTTTTTTTTTTTTGAGGCGGAGTCTCGCTCTGTCGCCAGGACTGGAGTGCAGTGGCCGGATCTCAGCTCACTGCAAGCTCTGCCTCCCGGGTTTATGCCATTCTCCTGCCTCAGCCTCCGGAGTAGCTGGGACTACAGGCGCCCGCCACCTCGCCCGGCTAGTTTTTGTATTTTTAGTAGAGACGGGGTTTCACCATGTTAGCCAGGATGGTCTCGATCTCCTGACCTCGTGATCCGCCCGTCTCGGCCTCCCTAAGTGCTGGGATTACAGGCTTGAGCCACCGCGCCCGGCCTGGCTCATCTTTTCATAAGGATTTGTGATTACATTTAGGGACTACTTGGATAATCCAAGATCATCCTCCTACCTCAAGATCCTTATCTTAGTCACATCTGCAAAGTTCCTTTTACTGTGTTAAGATAACATAACAGTTTTCAGAGATTAGGATGTGGATAGGTTTGGGGTGAGGGAAGGCATCATTTAGCCTACCACAGGTGGATTCAGGACTTCTCAATCTAAGCGGAATTCACTTGCTGTGTGATTAAAGAGCTGCTTCTGAAGATTCCTAAAATATCCAATGTCATAGTCTTAGTCTGGGTTCCCTATACAATGAGAGCCCAGAGCAAGGGTTTATTTTTATTTTTTATTTTTTTTAAATGAAAACAACATTTTTTATTCATTCATTTATTTGCTCCATTGATCCACCTACTCATTGATCTCACACATTTTCATGTACCTTTTCTAGGCCAGGGCCTCTGAGATTAATGTGAGGCGCTGAGATACACTGGTGAACCAAAACAGACCTACCTCTGCCCCTGTGAGGCTCACATTCCAATAGGGGAAACAAAGTCAATCAAATAATCATGTTCACAAACATGTAATTGTCACTGTGCTGTGTTCCATAAAGAAAAGTTTATAGAGATATGGGAAGTTGGAATTGATGTAATGAAGCAAAAAAGAGAGGGAATAGTCTTCCAGGTCAAGCAATTGGCATGTGTGAAGAGGCATGGGGAGAAAAAGTAGGTACAAGGGCCTGGAAGAGAAGCTGATGCCTGAATGGAGTAGGGAGCAGGGATCCTCGGGCGCTATGGAATGACTTCCATTGCTATCTTACTATGCTCATATTGCAGTTTTGCCATTGAAAGTAATTGCAAAAGCTGCAATTACTTTTGCACCAACCTAATAATTGGAAGCACTGGAACTCAATGGATACAGGGAACCAATGGAAAACAGGAAGTAGCCCTTGGTCAGGGTTACAGTCCCAGGAAATAATATTCCAGGCCACAAGCTGAGAAAACAGAGAAGATGACTCCCTATCCCTGTATGCTATAGAGGAGTGTTGCTCACTAATGATTCCACGGGGGAGAAAGAAACAGAAGCAGAATTTGATGTGGAAAGGAAGGACTACCTCTCTCCAGCAGGGCTTTTTAATTTCACATTTAGAGTAAAGCCATGCTACACTCCTTTGCGGATGTATCCTGTTGGATTCCAAAATTCATGAATTTATGAAGAGTCCAGATGAGTTAGCTATAGAAAACGGTTTCAGCATTTGGCATACTTAATGTAAATATTGCATGCAATATAAAAATAATCTTATACCTCCTTTATTTATTTATTTATTTATTTATTTATTTATTTATTTATTATTATTTTTGTCCATTTAGAAAGTTTATTTTGCCAAAGTTAAGGGCTCGTGACCATTACACAGCTTCGGGAGACCTGACAACATGTGCCACAGGTGGTTGGGGCACAACCTGATTTTATATATTTTAGGGAGATACGAGACACCAATCAATCAATATGTGTTCCGTTCAGAGAGTGGAACAAATCGAAATGGGGAGGGGGCTTCCAGGTCATAGGTAGGTAAGAGACAAGTGGTTCCATCATTTTGAGTTGCTGACTAGTTTTTCCAAAGGAGACACTCAGATATTCACTTATCTGTGAGCAGAGGGATGGCTTTGAATTATGCAAGGGTTTATATGTAGGTAGTTTATTTTGAAAGTAGTCTCTGAGGACCTGAATGATGGATTTAGAAAAGAAGAAAGGAGGGAAAGCCAATTCAAGGACAAATTATTGGCTAGATCATCAGTTTAGGCAGCTAGAACTCAGCCAGGACCTTCTGAAGAAAACACAGAAGGTACTACAGAGTAGTCTGTCCAAGACAGCAGGGCTGGTGGGAGAACAGTAGTTTTTTATCAGTCGTTGACCAAGAGTTGCCCTACAGGTGCTAAATCACTTGCACTTCAAACCTACCCCTTCATCAGTCCAGGAAGTTTCTTTCAGGTGTTCCATGAAACACCATAAAAGTCCCAGGGCTGAAAGCTAGAGATACATGACCAGATAAGGTCAGGAAACCTGGTTTAACCCCAAACCAACTGGTTTCTGTCACAGTGCCTAGAAGGAGTGATACAGAAGAACACAAGATGGGGCACAAAAGATGTCTAGTACAGTCAGCAAGGCTAATGGTAGAAGCAGAATGATCTTGGATTGGAATTGATAAACGTGGCTCATTGTGCAGTGGTATAGAAGATGCGAGAATTATTTGAAAATTCTGCCCAAGTTCACTCTTTTCTTAGAGAGAACATTGGGTCCGTGATATGCGGTTACAAAAGAAAGCTCAGAAGGGCTTGCAACAGCGTGAAATGAAGCCTCTTTTGACCATGTACTCATGGTTTGCTTTACAGTCTGGTGGGGAAAGCCAATATTAACTTTAAATAAAAGATAATACAGAAATAAATATTTTCAAGTGTTTTGATTTTCATGTACTTAGCCTGGGAGTCAGGGAATCTTTTCTTGAGAAATTATAACTAAACTGAAACTTGAAGAATAAGTAGGAGTTTGGTAAGTGGATAAAGGGAGCAGCATTCCAGGCAGAGGGAAGAGCCTGAGAGGAGTGTCTGAGTCAGAACAGAGCACCGCATGCTCAAGGGACAGAGAGAATCCAGCATAGCGGGAGCAAGGAGGAAAGTCACAAGAAGAAATGGAAAAAGTGGGACGTGGTGGCACAGAGAGACATTATGCAGAATCTCATGGGCCAATACAGATTTTAAACTACATCTTGAGAAGTCATTGAAATTTTTTAAAAAAATAAATTGGAGACTCACAAGATTAAATTTATTTGTTTGAAAGGTTGATTGGTGGAGCTGAGGGGATAGAGGAATGAATGCAGGGAGAAACATGAGTGAGTCACAGGGAGACATAATGATTGATATACTAAGGACACAAGTCACTGTGATTAGAACTGACCCAATCATTTATGAATTCTAATGTTCACCAGAATGGAAGTGACCTGTGTCTAGGAGGTAGTTTATAACTTCTGAAAAAGCTGAGAAGTCTCACTTCATATTATGGACAATAGGTAGGTCAGAAAAGACAAACTAGTCACCAGTAAGGCTGCAGCTTGAATAGAAAATAGGGGCTGCAGATCTTGGCTCAAAATATAGGGGAACTTTTTAACAGTTGGAACTTCCTCCAAGTGAAATAGGCTCAGAAATTAAACACATTGAGAATGTACCAGCAGATGCTGGCTGGCTAGATATGGTAGAAGGCATTTCTGCATTTGGGTTCTGAGATCCTTTTCAGAGCTAGTTCTAGGATTTGTCCTTGACTGGGTAGACCTCTGCACAAAGCAGCAGCTCCAAGAGCTATTCAGATCAATCAATCAATCAATCAATCAATCAACATTTTAGTAGATTTAAATTTAATATGCTTTCCTAAAGGTAAGCTTTAATAATGAGAAGAAGAAGATTAAATGCTATGGAGTACCTGAGGTATATAAAGAGAGGTATTCACAGGGCTTAGATTATACATTATGGAAACTGAGAAAGAGAAAGAAGATGAAGAAAGAGGAAGAAAGAGAGAGAGAAAGGGAGGGAGGAAGGAAGGAAGGAAGGAAGGGAGGAAGGAAGGAAGGGAGGCAGGAGAAAGACGCCAAGAACAAAGAGTTTGTAGATTAACATTTTTCTAGACCAGGGTTTCTCAATCCTATTAGCATATTGGTTTGGATAATTCTGTTGGTGGGAGTGGGAAGGTGGGTTGTATGTGTGGGAAGGTGGGTTGTATGTGTTGGAAGGTGTTAATAGCATCCCTGATCTCACCACACTAGATGCTAGTAGAAGCCCTGCTCCTTTCACCTCCCCCAAGAGACCTGCCAACCAAAAATGTCCCCTGGGGAGGCAAAAAACACTCATCGTTAAGAACCTTTGTTCTAGACCTTGTATATTTTTGGTGCCATCAGAAGAAACATAGACAAATTACAAAGCCTAAAAAAGATTATTTTTTTCTTTTTTTAAACCTCATTTTACAGGTAACCAACTCACCATTTGGATTATTGGTTTTTAAACTTTGAAAATACTTAATTCACTTGCAGATAGTTTTGATTCAAACAACAAGAGAGATGTTTTATTACAACCTGTCTTCTATCCGAGCTAAAATGTTTCACGTGTGGAAAATAAGTCAAGTTGAAAAACAAGTTGAGTCAGTGGGTCACCAGAACTGTGTATGAATAGACTTTTATGCAAATTCATCTGCATTTTGCTGCTGAAAGAGAAACATTGAGAAGATGAAAAGGTTGGCACTGATGAAATAAAATTATGCATTTTTTCTTCATTTTCTATAGGCCAGAAACAGTTTAAGTGATTTCCCATGATGTAGAAAAGCAACTCCTACTTGCAGATTATCAAATCACCCATTCTCCTTCTTTCTAAAGAGTGATATAGCCATAACTGGAGATTTCTTTCATTGTAATGTTGCCTACATCCCTCTCCATTTGATTTTCAACACCTTAGCTGAAGGAATAATTTTTTCGACATGCAAATCTGATCATACTTTAAAACTTGTTATTGTCTCCCCTGTGCTCTTAGGGTAAAGATCATAATCCTTACCAAGGCCCCTGCCAGCTTCCCCCATCAAATCTTAAACCGTGTATCCCTGTTACATATGCTTTGGCCACACCAATCTTGTCTCAATTCTTTGGCTACTCCCTATTTCATCCCTTCATAAGGCTTTGCATATGTTATGTGCTTTGCTTGGGAACCTTTCCACAACTTCTTCAACTTGGTGAACTTACTCTCACTCTTTATTTCCTGGCTCAAGTAACATTTCTGTAGAGAAACCTCTCTAACCAACATATAAACGAATAAACACTTCATCGTTAAATCGTCTCATAGCATCATATGTCTGCTTCATAGCCTTAATTGCATTCGTAACTTTATATGGCTGTTTGTTTGATTAATGTCCAACCCTTCCATTTAGGTGTCATCTCTATGAAGCAGGAACTACATTCATTTGTTTTACCATTGTATCCTCAGCACTTAACATAGTAGGTTCTCAATGAATATTTGTCAATTTAGTAAATTAATTAATCAGTTAGTCAAAATAGAGTCACAGGTAACTATCTACATCGAAGTTCAGCAAACTGTGGCCTACTGGCCTGTGGCTTGCTTTTGTAAATAAAGTCTATTGAGACACAGTCATAACCATTTGTTTACTGTTGCCTGTGGCTAATTTTGCTGTACAAAGGCAGCATCGAGTAGCTGTGACACAGATGATATTGCCTGCAAAGCCTAAAAACTTACTCTCTAGCTCTTTACAGAAAAAGTTTGCCAACTCTTGGTCTAAATCATTTATTTCTTATATGGTTTATTCACCAGTTGTCATGCAGCTTAATCCCAGGAAAATATGAAATAAAAGTAACATAAATATATGTTTTCATTGGCAAAGTATTTAATAATAGCAAATCCTCAATGAGCACTTGCTGTGTCACTTAGCCATTGAGTTAGGCATGTTACCTACGTTATTTCATGAAACCCTGGCAAGGCCCCATTTTACTTGAAAAAGAAAGTACTCAGTTTAACGTTATTTCCCAGAATCATGAAGCTGATGTGGAGAAACGTAGACTAGCATCAGCTTTCTGTTTGTTTGATTTCATTATTGACTGGATGCTGGGGAGACTGGCACATGGTGGTGATTTATGCTTGAAATGTTTCAGGGCCTACATTCCCTCAGACTGTCCAAAAGGCAGAGGTGAATGGGCTAATATAGTACAGAGTGGGGTAGTAATAGGATCCTTGGTGTTAGTTCATTTTCATGCTGGTAATAAAGACATACCCAAGACTGAGTAATTTCTAAAGAAAAAGAGGTTTAATGGACTCACAGTTCCACGTGGCTGGGGAGGCCTCACAATCACGGCAGAAAGCAAAGGCACATCTTACATGGTGGCAGTCAAGAGGGAATGAGAGCCAAGCAAAAAGGGAAACCCTTTATAAAACCATCGGATTTTGTGGGACTTATTCACCACCATAAGAACAGTATGGGGAAAACTGCCCCCATGATTCAATTATGTCCCAATGGATCCCTCTCACAATCTTGAGTTGTGGGAGCTGCAACTCAAGATTAGATTTGGGTGGGGACACAGCAAAACCATATCACCTGGAAAGTCATGAAAACCTACTATGGCTCTTATTTTATTATAGTGGGTTTGAGCATGCCACCATATGGCAGGGCTCTTGGTGGCAAAAGGGAAAAGCTGGCTAGGAAGAACCAAATTGGGAAATTGGCTGGGGAAATAGTGGAGAGAACAACAAAAGTGTCCATATGGCACTCATAGGTCCCAAGAGTCTAAAGAACCTGAAGAAGTCAGATTTGGCAGTGAGGAAATGACAGTTAAGGGACTTGGGAAGTCAAGCTGGAGGCTTGAAAACCCAGAATGGGAAACTTGGAAACAAAAGTAAGAAGGCAGAGTCCATATGACATAGGTTTGAGAACCCTAAATGAAGAATCTGGGCAATCAAATATTAGGTTGGAGGTAAAGGGTCTGAGAGGATAGCTACAGGGGCAGAGGCGAGAATGCAGCTTGCTTGGAATTTGGCATTCTGAGGACCCCTTGCCCTGGGCCAGAACCACACTCTCCAATTGGAGTACAAGACTCCAATTCTGATGATAGAGGGAATTTTGTCTACCTGGCTACCTAGGGGAGGAAGAGAAGGCAATTCTTGACAGGTACTAAAGAGAAAACTAAATCTCTAAGTTTAATGTCTCTCTGGCTTTGTCTTTCCCTTCATACCTGTTCCTCTTTCTCTTCTCTGTATTTCTGACATGTGCCTCAACTACTCAAGTTTGTTTTACTTGGGTGCATTTTTACATTTTTTACATTTTTTACATTTTTAACTCCTTCTCCTTCAGCAACCCCCAAGACCCCACCAGCACTTGCCAACAAAACCAGAATATCATACGTCCTACTCATGTTTCCTGGTCATGGCCAAGTTCCCTTTTCCCAGTTCCTTTTCTCACATGATTGTAATTGCCTGGAATGGCTTTACCCAATTTTGCCACCCGAAAAAATATGAAGTTATCTGACAGGGCCAGCCCAAATGTCACATCCTCTCAGTAACATTTTCAGACTTCCCCAACCTTAGGGAAGAATTGACTCCATATTTTCTATGCTCATAGCGTTTCTTACATGGAACTTTTATAAAGGATTTATGCCTCCTTGATACTCTTCATATAAAGACAAAACCTTGATGTGGTCTTCTGGTTCCTATGTAGGTACCATCCCACCTCACCAGTCTTGCCCTAGCCCTCTTCTGACCTTGATGAAACTTTCTTCTCCCTAAAAGGCTCGTTCTCTTCTCCTTGCTTTGTTAAGCTCTAGTTTTCTTTCAGGTCTTGGCCAGGGAGAGCCTTCCCTGAATTCTGTGACTAGACCAAATCTCCCATTTTAGGATCTCATAGCTCCCTGGGCCTCATTTTCACAGTCCTGTAGCAGAGGCAGTTCTACTATTGTTTGTGCAATTATTTGATTGGTTGCCCTCCCCACGTGTTGTATATGCCAAGAGTTGAGGAAACGTTCCTGTTGTTGCTGGCCTGTATTTCTGGTTCCCCAGCCCAGTACTTGGCTCTGAGTGGGTACTGAGCACACAGTGTGATGAATAAATCAATAAATCAGTGCAGCATTTGTTTGCTTTTGGGTCTTTCTCTTTCTCCAGCTAGAGAGCTCCTGGGAGGCAGGGCTGTAACTTAGTCCTTTAACCCCTCAGTGTGTACCATAGTACCTGCCCCAGGGTAGTTTCTCAGTGTATTTCAAATGACATTATATTCCCTTTCAGTGTCACAGACTGACCTGCAGTTTGATCAACAGTTGTATCTTAAGTGCTTCTTTGATCACAAAGGTGGCAAGACAAGAAAATATCATGAAGAAAATGTGTCCCCATGGAATTTTCTTTCTTCTATGTATTTCTTTCCATCATCCCATGGCCTCTACAACTTATCTCTCACTGTTAGTGCTCTTCTTCCATCCTTAACATCTGGTCATCCAAGGAGCATCCTCAATGAATGGCTTTTCCTTCTTCTCTTGACCTTCAACTTTCAGGCTTTCTTTCCTAATAATTTTATTAAAATCACATTTCTGGATCTTCTTCTCCTATTTCTCCATCCTAAGGCTTTTGCTACATCATAGAGACCATTATTTACTTTCTTAATTTTGTCAACTTAACTTTATCCTCATCCTCCTCCATAGATTTCCTTCAAGAAATCAAAGGATAGTATCAAGAGAGTACCAAGAATGAGAAAAAGCACTGTGTTCTTCTACCTGAAGCAAAAGCACTGTAAAGGAAAATGTAGGAGGAATAGATTTTTTGTTCTATTTTAAAGCAGAAAGGGGGCAACTTCTGCTGTTCTTTGTGTTTGAAGCAACAGAAGAAAGTAACAGATGCAATGAAGATTTTTGATAGTTAGGTTGTGAAACATTGCATGAATTGTTCACTCTCTAATCTCAGAATGTCCTCCTGCTGAATAAGGGAGTGAGCCTAGACCAGTCTTTGAATGCATGCCAGGGTCTCAGAGGACCCCAGAGGCTCATGCAAGAGGTGACAGGTGATTCCTGGGACCCTCCAGGCTCCATTTGAGCTTCAAGGAGAGAGAAGTTCTGGTGGAGTTTGTTTGATTCCTGCCGTCTTTTCAATGCTTAGCCTAGTGTCTGGAGCATAGATATTTGTTGAATGAATGACACCATCTTATATATTGGAATTTCTTGTAAGACTTTATTTGAAGGGAAAAAGTTTTATTGATTAAAAAAAAAAAGGTATGTGAACCACTGGATTAAATGCTCTGTAGAATCCTGTGTGCTTTAAAAGCAATTCTATGATATTTAGAACATCAATTATATAAAAGTAAGCAATATGATAGCCTTGATATAAAATACCCTGAATCATTATGCAAGACAGCTTTTCTTCATTCCAGAATCATAATCAATAAAATATGTGTAAAAAACTTAAAGTAAAACAACTGAGCACTTAGAAAATAATTCAATGTATAATCCATTGTCTTGCCTTTGCCTTCTATTCCTTTCAGCTTCAAGCCTACCTTCCCCAGGAGTTTCCAGTAACCACATGAAAGCAGGTATCATGACTGGGGTCATTTATGTTCTTAGTTCTGAATCACTCATCCTGACACATCTCTTATCACCTCCCAACTCCTCACAGGATGTGGCAGTACCACATGCCCCACCATGAGCATTGGGTGCACGTTGCTATGTAATATGGTTTGACTCTATAATATAGTTGACTCTCACCCATATCTCATGTTGAATTGTAATTCCCAATGTTGGGGGAAGGACCTGGTGGGAGGTGATTGGATCATGGAGGCAGATTTCACCCATGCTTTTCTCGTGATAGTGAGTGAGTACTCATGAGATCTGATGGTTTAAAAGTGTGTGGAACTTCTCCCTTGCTCTCTCTCTGCCTATCTCCTGCCACAATGTGAAGAAGGTGCTTTCTTCCCGTTTGCCGGAAGTCGTGATTGTGCGTTTCCTAAGGCCTCTCAGTCATGCTTCCTGTCAAGCCTGTGGAACTGTGAGTCAATTAAACCTCTTTTCTTCATTAACTATCCAGTCTCTGGTAGTTCTCTGTAGCAGTGTGAAAACAGAGTAACATGCTGTGTGAAAATGTATCCTTCTGGTTACACTTTCTCCTGTGTGATATTCTGCTCAGTATGATCCTGCTCAAAGAAGCACTAAGCTGGTAAAGACTGTTGAAAGGAGATGTTTTGCCTCATTAACTATGGCATCTCAGACACCACAGAACATCAGGCCTTGGACATCACAGCTCCAGGATCACTCCAGAAGTGACCCAGGAGCCTAAACCTCAGATCCTCAGTAATATAGTGAATCTCAGCCTGATGGAAGTGGAATCAGTGTCATTTTCATCTTCCTTGTATCTCCTTGCTTCTTATTCTGCACTCTCCTTTTGAGAACTTCCCCGGACCCCATGTGGCTGCAGGGGCTGTCAGTCATAATCCCTGTCCTTTCACACAATACCCAGCCGTGGGAAGGCTATATGACTCAGCCCTTCCACTTTATTGTAATCCACTGCCCTGGAAATGGGGATGAGTTTGTAAGCTGGGTGTATGACCAATCAGGGCCAATCAGGGACCTTTCCTGGGAGTGGTAACTGAATGCTATGACCAAGACACTTCTCATTCTGCCAGATGTCTGCATCCGGACGCTGTGGACTTGGGATTGCCAAGGGGCTTCTCTCCATCACACAGGAGGCCATCTGCCAGAAGAGACCAACACTCAGAAAGAAGTAGAGCTGAGAGGTGGAGACCTGAGAACCTCATTTTACTGCAGATTTCATCTACGCACATTATGTGAACTAGTAAATTCTCTTTTTTGTTTAAACTAGTTTATGTTAGATTTCTGTCACTTGCAAACAAAAGTAGTTTGACCAGCACAGAAACTGGAATTGCCAGTGACAGACCTTACACTGTGGAATTACCTGTGTTGAGGTGAAGTAGAAAACTGAGAGTCATCCACCATCCCAGGCTGGGAAGATCAAATATTTACCATGCCCTAGCTCAGTAGCTAACTCATTATCTCCTCTGGGATTTTAGGACTCAGGCTATGAGCCTACCAAGTCTGGAGTTTCAGAGGATTTGCTAGAAAATTATCAGAATAATAGAGGGTGTTGCCTCTTTTTGCAGTATTCACTATTGCTCTGAAAAAACGGACAGGTTGGTGGGTTAAAAGTAGAGAAAGAATAACAGACATCTGTTGATTGCCAGAAAGTCAAGACCACTAAGGGTAAGAGAATCATGTATTTGTGGAACTGCAAATGTCAAAATATCTGTCTAATTTTTAATTCAATGCAGAGAAAGACAGGAGATTATATTGAAACCAGAGAAAGGTCAGAGAATACAGAAACTCCTCCCAAATACTTCCTGCACTGTGTCACTCCTGCTAAATAAAGGTCATAATTACCCCTATACAAAGACCTCATCCAATGGGATACAGCCTGGCAGCCAAGGACAGATTAGCTTTGCCTCACCACTCCAATTTATTGTTTCATATAATCCTAAAGCAGTGACCAAGACTGACGCATAAAACAAAGAACCAGGAGCATGGGCAGAGAACCAAGATTCGTTGCTAAGAGACAGAAACTTGAAAGTCAGGATTCAGATTTGCAAATTGTAACTGGCCAAGATTGCTAGCATTGGTTCCAAGCTAATGGAGTTTTCCTAGAATTGATTTCATTAACAACTTACTGAGGTTTTAAAGGGTTATGCTATCTGAGAAATCTCGTGTCTAGAAAGCGACCTGGGATTGCTCAACCCTTAGGGCAATTCCCAGACCTCCATAACCATGCCTTGGGTATTAGGCTACTAAAGAGACCCTAGCATACCCGTCTATACACATCTCAAGGATAGCCTTAGAGTTTAAATGGCCAAGGGAGAGCCTCTTTGTAAGCAAGACTAGGGATGGAATTGACTTCAGGCATGCATTCTTATGACACACATCCAGCAGGATATGTCATGTGGTATTGTATTCTTTCCTCTTTTCTACTCACCAAATTGCAGTCTCCATTGTTATTCTGTCTTCCTCTGCTATTTTACACTGGGTATGTTGAGGGTGGTTAACTTTGTCATTGAGCCCTAGGTTCTACTGTTGTGAGAAACTATCTGGATGTAGTCAGGACAATGTATATGGTCCAGATATGCCAAACTGGGATGTGATTTTGGATTGTGTTTCTTTAGGGAGAAGGTGATCAAATCCTCAGGTGAGGGCACCTTTGAAATGACCTGTATTGGATAAAGATTAAATGTGCATGCTGGGAGATCAAGGGGTGGAATTTAGTGGGCATCTGTTTTTGTCATCCTGGGATGTCTTCACCCTTTTTCTAGCAATAACTCCTCTAATTTTCTCAGGGGAAATTGTCCCTTCTCATTCCAAGTAGTGTTAATGGAGCTCTTGGCCACAGTACTCTCTGGCCACAGGGATGGGCAGGCATTGTAGCCTTCCTTCTAGAAATAATGATTGGTCCAAAGAGTGGGTACATGATCAAACAGTCAATCAAGAGTCCTCCTCTCAGATTATTATATGGGCTCTTGGAGAAATAAAGTTATTCTTTCTTCTGGAATTTTAATATCAGAATGTTCTAGGACTGGGGTTCCAGTGGCCACTTTCTCCCACCAAATTGAGGGAAATATTTATAGAAAGAAAGAAAGAAAGGAAGAAAGAAAGAAAGAAAGAAAGAAAGAAAGAAAGAAAGAAAGAAAGAAA
>NC_045444.1:90471549-90500575 GCF_002776525.5 Piliocolobus tephrosceles
AAAGAAAGAAAGAAAGAAAGAAAGAAAGAAAGAAAGAAAGAAAGAAAAGCAGAGATGAGAAATGGAGGGAGAAAAAGAGAAAAAAAGAAATCCCAAGAGAGAGAGAGACAGACCTTGACTTAATGACTGCATTTAAGTCCCAGTCATTTCTGAAGAAAGCTATATCCCCAGCTTCTTAATTACATAAGGCAATACATTTTCTATTCTTTTAAGCTAGTTTAAATTGAGTTTCTGCTGCTTGAAACTGAGAGGATCCTGACTAACAGAACTGGCCATTGTGTATGGAAATCCAGGAAGACCCCTCTGAAGATTATGTGAGGGATCTTAACAGTACTTTTGTTATGCTGAGTAGTGTCAAGGTTACCACTTACTGCCACACTTAGATTACTGGGTCAGACAGCTGCTCTACCTGAGTACTGCATATATGCAAATAACTTGTGCTGAATCGATAGCATCTTGCTAACGCAACTCTACAAAGGACTTTTTAGAACCTTCCATGACGAACCTTTTTGAACTAGTGAGGTCAGCAATCTAGACCATCAGTTGAATCATGTATATGGCCAGAAGATTGGTTCATCTTACAGGCACCTCCTGAGACTCAGGATGAACTTAGGCAAGTAGGAGAAGAAGATTCTTGAGAGACTCATCTAAGCAAATCCACTAATACTACAAGAAGCTGTTAGTGCCATAGTTATTCAGCCAACAGCTTTCTGCCTGAAACTCTTTGTACCAGGGAACCCCAAGCCCACTTACAGGACATTAGAAGTGGGCAAGCTTGCCAGGCATGGCTCTATTTTCTCTCTTGGATTATCATAGCTTATTGCCATTATATATTCTGGGTGTCAGGTCTTCTTCCAGAGACACATGATGGGTAGGTCCCATGGAATTATGATATGTTATTAACCAACAAGAACAATTGTTAACCTGCTCTAAGACTGGACAGAGATGTTTGACCAGTATCTGCTGCTGTAACAGGATGTAGGCTTGCAGCTATAAGCCACTGTTGTAGTGCCAGTGTGGTGGCAAGTTTTAGGGAAGAGGGGGTGTTCTATAATCTTCCAATTGAATCTCAGCCTTTTAGCCCATCTATGTCTTGGAACTGTGACCGTCCCCAGTGTTTCTCTATAGATGTAGCTTTCACTCCCTCCAGACCAGTCCTTTCTAATGTATTTTCTTAAAGCTCTGACTGTTGATTGTGTCTTTTTCTTAGGTGAGACAGGAAGGCTAGGGAAGGCTGAGATGGGAGTAATGACCTTCCCCTAGCTGGGATAAGGCTCTGGCAAAGTCTTTTTTTCTTAGAGAATAAGCTTTTGTTATGGAGAAGGCTCTAGGGTGTTTCACCATATGAATCTTCTCCACCCCAGAGCCTAGAGGGCATCTGTCTCAGATCTTCATTATGAGAACCTGTGGGATTCCTAGAAAGAAAGCCCATGAAGGTGTGGGGGCCACCTCTAAGACTGTGACCTCCCAGGAGTTTCTTACTCCCCATTACTCCACACTCAGCCTCCAGAATCCATCAAAATGAGCATTTAAGTGTTCCTATCAATTCAGGGCTTCAGCAACTTCTGTTCAAGAGAAACAGATCTTGGTTATGTCTCTCTGGATGCCCTGACTGTCCAGATTTCTTGGTGACAGTTTGTTCTGCAACTTCAGTTCCCAGGTAGGTCCAAGAAAAGTAATCAATTTTCAGTTTGCTCAGTTTTTTCTTTTCATATAAACAATAGTGAGGAGATTTTCATGTTGAAGCTGAGGCTGACATCATGTCACAAAGTGAATTTCTGTTTGTCAGTTCCTTCTTGGTCCTCCAACCCTTATCCCCTTCCATGGTTGCCACACAGCAGGAAGAAAAGGCACATGGCCACAACCTTCACACTTTACACTAATGACTTGCGGGGTCCCTGGGAGCCAGACACTTAGGTCAAGGAAGTCAAATGTTGTTTCTCAGTTCAACACTCTGCCTGCACCGGCTAGAAACCAGGGCACTATCAATCTCTTAAATTTCCTTCAACACTTGTCAAGTTACATCACTTGTTAATGAGTCAAAACATCTTTCACTGCAGCTCCAACTCTGTGTGATAGTAATTGTACCCACAAATCATTCCTCTCACTCCCGGTTTGCCACAGTCTTCAATTGGTAAATTTCTCTGGCATTTTTGGTATTGTAAAGCTCTAGGCTTGGAAAGAGGTGTAGCAGCATAGATTACAGAGAGACCAAATAATTTGAATATTTTAACTTTGTGATTGCTCAGCAAGGTCTATATGACCTGAGAGCATTTGGAGGAAGTATGATGCCCAAGATGTCTCGAAATGATATGAACTTCCCACTACACTCAAGAGTGTATTCAGCCCTTAGACTCTGCAGTGCCCCCATCATGACGTTTTCAAACACGTTACAGGATGTGGAGTTTTAGGGGAAGAGACAATCTATTGGTGACGTATTGGCGTAACGGGAAGGCAAGATCAAATTGTAATTTTCTGTAGATGAAGTTCAGTTTCAATCGTTGTAGTCTTGCCTGTCAGCTATCGTGGTTGAAATGAAACTCAATGGGTGTGATTTGAGAATCATTCCACTGTCACATGGGTTGATGGCTAACACATTTTCCAATTTTTCTGAATATTAGAAGAATGCAAAAAGAAGTGGAGGAAAACCATTATTTTATATTTTTAACCCTTAAATCTCCATATCTCCTTCTTTAATTTCAACGGTCAATTGTAAGCATTTTCAAAACTTAGTTGCTAAACTGTCAGGAACAGTTTCAAATCATTGCGGCTATATCTTACATTAGTACATTTCGCATGGAGAATAAAAAGAATGAAAATATTAATCAAGTCTCTTTATTCACCACAAGGTAAGAAGCTGAAATATCCCATGATGATAGTAATCTGAATGAGCATGCAGCTTACAGAGTATATGAGTAGAAGCCTGGGTCTGACTCATATGTGAGGAGCAGTTTTATCTTAAGCTAGGATATGACAGTTATCTTCTGTCACTCCTTCAATCCCAAACTGAAACATGAATCAGACGAGAACTCATTTGTTCCCTACTGCAAGCCACTGGACAGGCTTGTGAGTTAAAAGTGTGATTTATAAATAAAATTTTGTATTGTTGGTATTGCTCTATAATTTTACCCATACTTAACCATGGAGTCTTCTGTCTACCTTGTTAATTGTTTGCCACCCTAGTTAGTAATATGCAGTCTAATTTGGGTTTAAGGACGAGTAAGAATGATGACTTGGATTGAGTTCAAGAACTTCTTTTTCATAAGTGTTTTTACCTAAACAAGGGAAAGTCACAGGTGGTTGGTCACTATTCCCCATTCTGCCCAGGCTTATCATGGAAATATAGCTGTGGTTGGTGATCTTTGGCCCGGAACTACTGTATGTTTAACTTGGAAATTCAGGGAGTACTTGGGACCATTCTTAACTATTGGGAACAGAAGCCATTGGTAAATGCTCCCCTCTTTGATCCTCTGGATAGATGGTCCGAGTCATATTTACAAGGATCTTCAGAAGGTCTTGGTGGGCTCAAACACCAGTTGCCTACAGGCAATCAATAGTCTTCATATCAACTCCTCATGCTGGCTTTCCCTTCTTCCCATTTCCACTATCCTTGCCTTGCAGTCCTGTTCCCTAAGGTCACATTCACAAATTAACTACACTCAAGCAAACCTTTGTCTCAGGCTCTACTTTCAGGGAAACCCACGATAAGGTACATTGATACAAGGATCCAAATTGGACTCTTTGAGTCTCATTTAAGATGCCAACTTTTCCATCTCTGTATCATCTGTTTTCTGGAAAGTAAGGATCTCCTGTCAATATCATTGAGTTGTCTAACATAGGACCCTTGTGGAAAATCTTCAGAAAGAAATAACATATGAAAGGTGGTTGAGAGGAAATAACCTTGATGGGAATAAACTAAGGGGTGTGATGACTGTATTAGGATCCTGAGGGGGAAACAGATGGCATACTCAAATCAGGATAGTTCGAGGATGGCTTATAGACCAAAGGACCTATTCCAAAGATGTAGGCAGGGTGCAGGGGAACCATAAGAGTACAGCAGGAACACAGGTTAGCAGCTGATGGTCCCCTTAGGCTAGAGCTGCCAGATCAATACAGGATGCCCCATTAAATCTGAATTTCAGATAAACAATGAATAATCTCTTAGCATAAATATGACCTAAATATTGCATGGGACATCTTTATTTTTAAAAGTTCATGGTTTATCTGGAATTCAAATTTCCCTGGCCATCTTATATTTGTATTTGCTAAATCTGACATCTTTATTTTAGACTCAAAGGGAAGTGAGAAGACAAGAGAACTTGTAAGGAGACTTGTAAGGAGACAGTCATATAGAGTAGACTGCTCTGAGACACACAGTAAGCTTCTGTCTAGGGATATAAGGCAATTCCAATTCAAGGCAACCACAAGGGGAAGGAACCAGAGAATAAATACTGAGATCTCCATTTCTTTCTCTGCCTCTGGTCTCATCACTGACTGAACCCAACCAGAAGCCAGCGGGCAGGGGAGCCTGTGGATGCAGGCCAGCAAGTCCGCCTCTGTGACAAGGAGCAGGGTGGGAAGGATGCAGCAGCATCTGGAGGGGCAAATGGAAAGATTCAGTACAGCGGGCATTCCTCTTTCTGCTCTAAGTGTACATTCTCTAAGCGTTACCTCTGACCTAAGTGAAATCGTAGGGAGTGACATCCCTGACATTCCTAGACCAGAAACCAGGCTGTCTGATGATAATTACTCTTCCTTCTTGGCTATACCATTTCATCATTCCATCCCCTGTGTCTTCATAGTTCTATGCTTTGGTAATTCTGTGCCTTTTATTAGAAAAAGTGTCAAGTCTTTTGGGGTGGGGGTGTAGGTGGGTGTGGATAAAATAAAAATAGTTTTCTTTTTCCTATCGGAGCTCTTCTGAAGCAAACACGATATGCCCAGTGTCATAATTCTGTAGGTTCTCTTTTCTTTAATTCTTTCACTTTATCTCTTTATTATCTGTGGCTTTTCCTTGTGGATCATATGTCACAGCCGGTCAGTAACATTCATTAATGTTGAGAGACATTTTAAAATGCTCATATTTAGTACATAAAATTAGTCGGGCATGGTGGTGGGCGCCTGTAGTCCCAGCTACTTGGGAGGCTGAGGCAAGAGAATGGCGTGTACCTGGGAGGCAGAGCTTGCAGTGAGCCGAGATGGCACCACTGCACTCCAGGCTAGGCGACACAGCATGACTCCATCTCAAAAAAAAAAAAAAAAGAAGAGGAAAAATGCTCATATTTGGATACCTCTGTAATCTCTAGCTTCCTTGGCATGAAGCCTGTGGTGGTTGTATTCATGTCCTGGTTCAGATCCATTGCCACAATGTCAATATTCTAACTAGGAACCATTACTTTATTCCCTTGTTAGGCTTCTAAAGTATTTTCTTTATTACTGTCACTAGCACTGGCATTTGGTTTTTCTTCAGGGCTGTTTACATGAAGAAACAACGTTGTAGTCATACCATGAGTGAGTTGCCACACGGGCAGTGGGCAACAAAGCAGTGCAGATAGGCAGATGCTAGGCTTCAGGACTAGCAAAATGACTCATTCTCTCTCAGAGGGCGTGATTCAGATTCCTACTTCAGAATGTTTCACAGTAAAAACTCACTAAGGAACTTCCCAGGTTACTTTT
The DNA here is from genome assembly GCF_002776525.5 of Piliocolobus tephrosceles. Lineage (NCBI taxonomy): Eukaryota > Metazoa > Chordata > Mammalia > Primates > Cercopithecidae > Piliocolobus > Piliocolobus tephrosceles. The sequence continues at coordinate 90,477,226 of NC_045444.1, forward strand.
CAACTGTTGAAACTGTTATAGACTCAAGTGTCAGGCATCTATGGTAGGAGTAATAGTTTGCACACTTACTGTGTACAGGTTTCTCCTGTAAGCACTTTAAGACCCATGACAACCCTCCGAGTTAGGCAGTATCATTTTCCTCATTTTATAGGTGTAGTAACTAAGGTATTGAGAAATTAAGTAACTTGCCAAAGGTTGATAGGCAGTGTGTTAAATAATATAGCTCTTTATTTCTTTCTCACGTAAATGAAGTTTACCAGGAGGCAGGATGGCATTGATGTTGTAGCCCCTCAGTGACTTCAGAGACTCTGTTCTAAATTTCTGCACACCATCCTAGAACACCTTTTTCTGGTCTCCTGGTCACCTCATGGCTCAAAATGGCTGCTGGAACTCCAGCCATCATATCTACATTGCAATCTAGAAGCAGAACAAAAGGGAGAAGGACAAAAAATAAGCCATCTATCTTATTTATATTTCATCGGATAAAATTTAGTCCTATGCCACAACCTACTCCCATAGCCTCACCTAGCCACTAGGGTAGGGATAGGAAATAGTCTTGTATTCTACATGGCAATATGCCCAGATAAAAGTTTGAGGTGTTCTCTAAAGGAAGAGTGAGAGAATGGATATAGGGATAAAAAAGCCGGGATTCTTGGCCACTGTGATGGGCTGGGTTTGAATTTGAGTCATCTGAATCCAGAGGAACCCCTACCCTTTTGTGACTATACCATATCCACACTTGGTTGCTACTTTATATTATGGTGCTATTTTTAAAAAATAATATTGTCTATCATGGCATTTTCCCAGTAAGTTCTCTTCTTGGCTTTCAGTATCTCTCATACTGGTCATTAGCATCAAGTGAGTAAGGACTTTGATAAAGGCTAGTTCTGACAAGTGACCTGTGAAAGTGAGGGGTAGAGACTGCGGTGGAAAGAAGGTGAGGGCCTTAGCATGTGGTTCAACCATAGGCCTGAAAGAAACTGCCTGGCTAGCTTTTTGTAAAAAGAAAAAATCTCAGGCCCGTTGGACCTAAAGGAAACCAAACATATAAAGTCTTATCATCTCTCTGTCTTCATTTATATTAATCATTTCATTAAATACACTAATTCTCAAAAGAAAATATAAAATGCAGAAATTTCACAAAACTCATGCTGGTAATGGTAATGAAAATTCTATCAGCAAAAACACGTTTGATTAATCATATACATGCATGATTTTTCTCTTATACCATCTGTTTAGAAGATGAAAAATGTATTCTGCTGGTAGTTTGGCATAAAATATATTTATAGAAAGATTTTATTTATAGTCTGCCAGTGGATTCTGAGCCTGCCATGACATAGCCTTCAGAACTAGGTAGGCTGAAATGTTCAAATATTAATGCCAACAACATTCTTATCATTAAAACATGAAAGTTAAAATGTTTTCATATTCAGTTCATATTTAGGAGTCTGTGGCTGCAGACTGAACAGTCTATTTGGAACTCAGCTTAAAAATATTACAACAGAATTTGATAGCCTTTGTTATTCTCAGTGATGGATGGTATCTAAATTATTCTGGTTAGCCAATTTTATTTTCTGGCTATCCAGCATTAAGAAAAACAAGGCTTATCTCAGAAAACATTTCCACAGAATAGAATACATGTAATCACTGATTTTTAGTGATTAAGAGATGACATTACAGGAACTCCAAAGTAATGAGGAAAACTCTACGGGCTGGAATTGAGATATTGGATGTTGATATTAACATATTAGAAGCAGAGAGACAATTAAAGAATAACATTAGATTCTTTCTCTCTCTTTTTAATACCCCTAACCCATTGCCACATCCTTATTTATACATATATTGCGTAAGTTAAAATTTCAGTTGCTTTTGTTTATACCTTAAATCTCAAGGATGCCTATGTAAGCCAGTGAGCAACTTGAGGCAAGAGAAAAACCCTGTTGCTTTTGTGGGTTTTATGAGAAACAGCTGGGGCACTTAGCCTTGGGATATTCTGGAAGGTGGTTGTCCTGCTCTACTTGACTACTTGCCTCAAGTATCACTGACACACAGCGAAAGTGTCCTCCAGGAGCCTTTTCATGGTCTCTACTGATCTAAAACATTGTTATTCTCACCCTAAGGAAGAGTCTGATGTGCAGTGGAGTCATACATCCTGAGATGTGAGGGGTCAGGCATAGAAAAATTGAATGCTTCTTGTTATCAATAAAATCAGGTCTTAAACTTTCAAGCAGTAAGCCCTAACAAATAGCAATATGAGGGAAATAAGCTTTGTGCTGTATCTAAGTCCAACCATTCTTAACCTCCATGAGATTTAAGGCAGATTTGGGTGGGCTTCTGGGAAAAAAAATCATGTTACTTAAGTGAGGAAAAAACATCTCACTCATGGAAAGTCTCTTCCTTAAGAATCACAAACTGCATCAATAAAATAATCAATGGCACATAGCAGCTAACATGTTCAATTCTTCACATTTAAAGCGGCGCTCTTTCTGCCTCTGTGAAGAAGAGAGCCAAATGTTAGATGCTATAAAGATAAGCATATAGAACACGTGGTAGAAAATGCCAAAGACTTCTCCAAGAATTCTCAGTAGAAGAACCCCTGAGCCCATGTTGAGACAGGCCCTACCAGAATGAAGGTGGACTTGATTGGTGCTAACTGTGGGAAGCATTCTAGTTCTCTTGTCTGACCTTGCCCAGACTTAAAGGAACACACATCTTGTCTCTGCAGGCATCTGCTGGGTTTCCCCGACCACCATTCCCTCGCCAACCTCCCACTCCCAAGACATTAAACCTCCCCTTGTTGAGTACATTGTATCAGGGGCAAGCTTAGTTGTTAGTGATCAGTATCTACTGAGTACAATCATGTCACAGGCCCTGGGCTGAGCACGCTACAACCGCTGTCTCACTGAATCCTTGCAATCGCTCTAGGAGGGATGTTTTGGGGGAATTTTTGGTCAAAAAATAAGAGACTCCTTTCAGGTCCCAAGCTGATAAGTACGTTCTTTTTGTATGACAGTGAGCAGGAGGTTCAGAATTTTGAGACAAGTAACAGCGTCAGAAGGTTTTATTTTGTTTTTCCCCCAGCAAACTCCCTTTACTTTTGACTTCAGGTCATATTACATAACAATCAAATATTACCTGACCTGGTTTTTCAGTTTTCTGATGCTGAAATCTCTCCCTTAAAGTGATGAAAGGTTCAAAGCTCTGGATTGTGATAAAAATCTGTTTCTGCCTTCTTCACCACCCAACACCCACTCTTTCTTAGGCAGATCAGGCAAAAATATGTTTGTTCACAAAGAAGCACAGTGGACACAACACAGTCGTCACAGCTTCCCCACCTTGACCAACATGAATGGAGTAAAGCTGCAGCTTCTCACCTGGGGCACAGAGAGAGAGGCTGTGGCAAAGTAGCAAGGATGCAAAACATGACAATTGTCTCAGGACAACTCAAAACAAAGCCAAAGACCACCCTAGGCTCTACTCTAGTTCCCTTATTTTAACTTAATATATTGTTTTGTTGAAATGGAGTATTTTAAGCTCTGTTTTCCTCAACAGTTTTATAAATTCAGTATGTTCAAAGAAGCAGGAATGATTGTCACAAATGGCCAAAAACAAGTCCTGGCGTGTGTCCCTAGGGTTGCCCCAGGGTCTCTTAGCCCACAGAGGCACTTTAAATATTATGATTTTACAGATATGGGGATGAGGCCCAGAGAGCTTGATGAGATTTACATAATCAGAAAGTGGCAGATGAGGGAATTAGGACTCAGGTGACACAGTTTTAAAATGGTTTTCTGATCTCCCACTATACTATACTGTCTCTTGGAAGCCAGCATGTTTGCATCTTTACACTGATCAGTATCAAGATAATACTAACTTCAGAGAGAATCAGGCGGGTGGTTCTAAGGCCAAAACTGGGCTAAGGGTCCATTCTGTGTTAAGTTAGAACCACAGAAGATTTGCTGCTGATACTCCATTAGAATGAATCAGGTAAAACACTCCTAAAGTCTCCTTAGTTCTCTGGGATTGTGCATTTGTCAATTAATTTTCTTTCAAGGAAACTTTTAAAAAGGTTTTTAAATTTGGGGGTTGAGGGTGGAGAAACTACTAAACATATCACTTGTCATATATATATATATAAAAGATAGTCTAAGCCCACATTCCTGGAATCAGAATGAGGCAGAAAATTGGACTGAGTTCAAAGAATTGTAAGACAAATGATTAGGAGCTTGGCAGAAGTGAATATTAAGGAAAGAGTAAAATTACCGACTGTGTATAGTTAGGCCAGAGTATGAAGTGGGGGAGGAGGGTAAAATAGATGGAGCTCTTTGAGATTTGTGATCCTCAAGTACAGCTACCAGGGATTGGATGGCAAATATTCTGTCAGGTGACTGTGGATTTAATAATCAAAAGTCATTCTTGCCTGTGAGCTACGTGAAAGCAAGGATGGCACTGCTTCATCAAAATGGCATTTCCTTGGAAAACACACTGTAAATGAAAAGTGGTAGTAAAACAGGGTATACTTATAAATATCATAACGTGTGAGTTTTGTGCTGGAAAAAAAATGCAAAAAGGTTGTTGGCCATACCCCAGGCAGATTGAATTGCCCTTTGAGAGAGACCAGAGTTTTTTTAAGCACAGGGCTACCTAAATATTCTCCTGGTTTCCAATCGCTTTCTTCAAGTTTTTCCTTTGCCTCGTTCTTTCTTCCTCAAGAGGGCACTAACACCCCATCCCTAGAAAGGGTGCTGCTATGTGTGGATTTCACACTGAATGTTGAAAACATCTCTCTACAGGAAAGAACCTGGTTATAGACCAATAAACCAATAATGAGACTTCCTATTTAGTTTCACATATCTTTAAAAGCAAACTGCATTTTGTTTAAACCCAGACTGATCATTAAACAAACAAAAAAAATCTGTTGTATTTGGGAGAGGAAAACTGTGAGATTATGTTCATGGTCTCAAAATAGGAGAGGCAAAGTTCAGCTGAACTGCAACAATTAGACATGATTGTGCATTCATATTTGCGGGATATTTTTCTTAAGTCTTGGTGGGAGATGAAAGGAGACCTTGTTGTGTGTGTGGGACTGGTATACAAACCAGCAAGCACACATTAGTGACAAACAGTCTTTGTTAAAACCCAGGCAGCGGATACGTTTGAGGTATGCCAAAGAAAGCTTAATATTCCTCTGTTGAACACATAGCACTTTTATTTTGGTCGAAGAATACTACAGACAAAGGATATATCAACGCTGTGGATTGGCTGCATTCTTTTAACGTTTGCTTTCATATGGAATAAAATGCTTCATTTCTCCCAGTCCTTATCTTTGTCTGGGTGGTGAAATTCATAAATAGCATGAGTACCAAGCCATATTTTCTGTACCTATTTGAATGGAATGAAGCAAAGTTGCCTATAGGTTTTGTTTTGGGTTGTGAACTAATGACCACATGTTAGGAGCAACTGTTTACAAAGTCATTTCTATAGTGTTTACTGCTTTGACCAAATAAAATTTACAATAACTTAAATCTAACATTTAATGATACACATAATTGTTATTGTGCTATTAGATTATTAAGCATAAATGGAAAGCAGTTTACATAATTAATATTGTTTTACCCAGCAGAAACAGAGTTTGGAGTTTTACTCCTCATTCAGCTTTGACTGTGATCATAGATATAAAATTATAATAATATTGTCATTTTACTCTAAAATTAAGCTTTTCTCCATCTCCTTATTTTTTTCACTCTTTTCTTCTTCTGTTTCTTCTTTTTCTTTATCTCAGTAACAACTGTAGTCATCACTGTTAACATCATCGTCTTCCCCGAACACTGACATACTCTGATATCCACGTGTATTGGGGGAGAGAGCTTTGGATCTGGCTTCCAAAGTAGGGAAATCCTTGGTGCCCGGGGGCAAAGTTCTCAGGGTTTTACTTCCTCTACCTGTACTTAATCCCCTTGATAGCCTGAATTAATTTCCTGGGGCCGCTGTAAGAAATTAGCACATATTTGGTGGCTTAAAGCAACAGAAATTTACTCTCTCACAGTTCTGGTGGCCAGAAGTCTGAAATCAAGGTGTCCTCAGGGCCATCTCTGTCTGAAGGTTCTAAGGAAGGATCTCTCCTTCCCTATTCCTAGCTTCTGGTGGTTGCCAGCAATCCTTGGTGCCCTTTGGCTTGCCTCTTTCCAATCTCCTTTCTGTTGTCACATGGGATTCCCCCTGTGTGTCTGTGTCCAAATCTCCCTTTTATAAGGATGCCAGTCCTCTTGAAATTGGGACCCTAATCCAATATAACATCATCTTAACTTGATTACATCAGCAAAGATCCTATTTCCAAATGAAGTATTTATAGGTTCTGGGATGACCTGAACTTTTGGGGGACACTATTCCACCTACTACATACTCCCAGCCCTATGCCACCCCTTTCCCCAAAGGGGGTGATCTGCTTCCTGCTGTCGCTCTTCCTCTTGCCTGTTTTTCTTGCTGCCATGTTTTTACACCTAGAACAAAGCCGGGTGTGACTGAATACCTATTGTTAAAAGAATAATGTTCCAGAATCATACTTTCTAGGAGGCTTGAAACTGCAATAACTCCAAGATCTGAGACTGTGGATTCCTTGAAAAGGGGAGTTGTAGAGAAAGAGAAAGATGAGAACCTAGGCCATGGTGAAGCCACAGGAGAATGAGGAAGGCATAGGGGGAAAGCTGAACAGCTGTGAGACTAGACCAGGGTGTTGAAAGGAAAGCAATTGATTTCAAGAAGTCAGGGCAAGAATGGGCAAGTCTGGGTTGCTGGCACATGATTCCCTAGTCCTAGAGCTATACACAGAGGAGACGGTGCAGTGAGAGATAGAGCAAGATAGAGCTCTAAAAGTATCCATTATGCTCGGATCTATTTCCTATTTCTTGATACTTTCCCACCAAGATAAATCTCCACTAACTTGCTGCTGCTTTTAATAGAAAAGAAAAACATTTAAACCAAATATGATGATGACAATTAAATCTGGTTAAAATTTGGTAGAAGGGCACATGCCAGTGGTTGCTCCTCTGCTCTTTTTCCTGGGAGAAAGATATACTGTGGGGCCTCCAGGAGAGATGGTAGACACCTGATGGAAGAAAAGCAGAATTAAGAGGAAGCTGCACATTTTAGGTTTTGCTGAGTCCAGCCTGCTTATCTCTGTTCCCATGGGGACATGTATAGACGTGTTTCATATTTAGAGCAGCTGGGCTGACCTACGTCTCAACAGGTGTTTCCTGTGAAAGGGGCCTTACAGATTATGATGATCAAATCATATGCACTGTGTGGTAAAATTCATGGGTGACTCATGGATGCCACAGAATAATTGTCATATCATGTTTATTTAAAGGTCTTGAAAGGGCTTGGAGGTCACATTCATTGTGGTTATTACAGAAGATTTTTCAAATGACATCCATCAGGTGATGAAAAGAAAATCCTAGAAAGTCATATTTTAAGTCCAGAAAAGAAATTTTAGACAACTGGATCTTCTGGGCAACATTTTTTGTTTGTTTGTTTATTTGCTTCTTTTTGAGATGGAGTCTCACTCTGTCATCCAAGCTGGAGTGCAGTGGCATGATCTCAGCGCACTGCAGCCTCCACCTCCTGGGTTCCAGCGATTCTCCTGCCTCAGTCTTCAAGTAGCTGGGACTGCAGGCATGCACCACCACACCTGACTAACTTTTGTATTTTTAGTAGAGACAGGGTTTCACCATGTCAGCCAAGCTGGTCTCAAACTCTTGGCCTCATGTGGTCCACCTGCCTTGGCCTCCCAAACTACTGGGGTTATAAGCGTGAGCCACCATGCCCAGCCTAGGCAAGTTTGAGATATTCTTAGAGCTACCTTCAGCTAGCTTGCATAGATTCAGTGATCCCTCCTGATCCAGCACCTTCTACCTTTGGGAAAACGGAGGCCTAGGGAGAGAAAGGGATTTGTCCAAAAGTTGCACAGATTATTACAAGCAAAGCCAGGACCCAGATCCATGTCTACGGAGCCTAATGCTTCTTCCACTCCACTGTGCTGCAAAATTGTCACAGCCAATTTAAATTTAGCTATCTTCTAACATTCTTTAGAGTACCATAGTGATGATGACCTTTGGATTTTTTTCAAGCAAAGGCAACATATGAAAAAAAAATGAAGGGTGGTTCTAAGATGGCTGAGTAGGAATAGCTCCAGGTTACAACTCCCAGTGTGAGTGACACAGAAGATGGGTGATTTCTGCATTTCCAACTGAGGTACCGGGTTCATCTCACTGGGGCGTGTTGGACTGTGGGTGCAGAACAGTGGGTGCAGCCCACAGAGCAAGAGCCGAAGCAGGGTGAGGCATTGCCTCACCTGGGAAGCACAAAGGGTAAGGGAATTCCCTTTCGTAGCCAAGGGAAACTGTGACACACAGCACCTGGAAAATCAGGTCACTTCCACCCTAATACTGTGCTTTTCCAAGGGCCTTAGCAAACGGCACACCAGGAGATTATATCCTGCACCTGGGTCGGAAAGTCCCATGCCCATGGGCCCTCCCTCATTGCTAGCAGAGCAGTCTGAGATCTAACTGCAAGGCGGCAGCGGGGCTGGGGGAGGGGTGCTCACCATTGCTGATGCTTAAGTAGGTAAACCAAGCAGCTGGGAAGCTCGAACTGGGTGGAGTCCACCGCAGCTGAAGGAGGCCTGCCTGCCTCTGTAGACTCCACCTCTGAGGACAGGGCATCGCCAAAGAAAAGGCAGCAGAAACCTCTGCAGATGTAAATGTCCCTTTCTGACAGCTTTGAAGAGAGTAGTGGTTCTCCCACCACAGAGTTTGAGATCTGAGAATGGACAGACTGCCTGCTCAAGTGGGTCCCTGACCCCCGAATAGCCTAACCAGGAGGCACCCCCCAATAGGGGCAGACTGACACCTCACACAGCCAGGTACCCCTCTGGGATGAAGCTTCCAGAGGAACGATCAGGCAGCAACATTTGCTGTTCAGAAATATTCACTCTTCTGCAGCCTCCACTGCTGATACCCAGGCAAACAGGGTCTGGAGTGGACCTCAAGCAAACTCCAACAGACATGCAGCTGAGGGTCCTGCATGTCTAGAAGGACCCTCCTGCATGTCTAGAAGGAAAACTAACAGGCAGAAAGGACATCCACACCAAAACCCCATCTCTATGTCACCAACATCAAAGACCAAAGGTAGATAAAACCACAAAGATGGGGAAAAAACAGAGCAGAAAAGCTGAAAATTCTAAAAACCAGAGTGCCTCTCCCCCTCCAAAGGAATGCAGCTCCTTGCCGGCAACAGAACATAGCTGGATGGAGAATGACTTTGACGAGTTGAGAGAAGAAGGCTTCAGATGATCAAACTTCTCCGAGCTAAAGGAGGAAATTCGAACTCATTGCAAAGAAGCTAAAAACCTTGAAGAAAGATTAGACGAAAGGCTGACTAGAATAACCAATGTAGAGAAGTCTGTAAATGACCTGATAGAGCTGAAAACCATGGCACGAGAACTACGTGACAAATGCACAAGCTTCAGTAACTGATTCGATCAACTGGAAGAAAGGGTATCAGTGATTGAAGATCAAATGAATGAAATGAAGCTAGAAGAGAAGTTTAGAGAAAAAAGACTAACAAGGAATGAACAAAGCTCCAAGAAATATGGGACTATGTGAAAAGATAAAATCTACATCTGATTGGTGTACCTGAAAGTGACGGGGAGAATGGAACCAAGTTGGAAAACACTCTTCAGGATATTATCCAGGAGAACTTCCCCAACCTAGCAAGGCAGGCCAACACTCAAATTCAGGAAATACAGAGATCACTACAAAGATACTCTTCGAGAAGAGCAACTCCAAGACACATAATTGTCAGATTCACCAAAGTTGAAATGAAGGAAAAAATGTTAAGGGCAGCAGAGAGAAAGGTCGGGTTACCCACAAAGGGAAGCCCATCAGACTAACAGTGGATCTCTCAGCAGAAACTCTATAAGCCAGAGGAGAGTGGGGGCCAATATTCAACATTCTTAAAGAAAAGAATTTTCAACCCAGAATTTCATATCCAGCCAAACTAAGTTTCATCAGTGAAGGAGAAATAAAATCCTTTACAGACAAGCAAATGCTGAGAGATTTTGTCACCACCAAGCCTGCCCTACAAGAGATCCTGAAGGAAGCACTAAACATGGAAAGGAACAACCAGTACCAGCCACTGCAAAAACATGCCAAAATGTAAAGACCATCGATGCTAGGAAGAAACTGCATCAACTAATGAGCAAAATAACCAGCTAACATCATAATGAGAGGATAAAATTCACACATAACAATATTAACCTTAAATGTAAATGGGCTAAATGCTCCAATTAAAAGACACAGACTGGCAAATTGCATGAAGAGTCAAGATCCATCAGTGTGCTCTATTCAGGAGACCCATCTCACGTGCAGGGACACACATAGGCTCAAAATAAAGGGATGGAGGAAGATCTACCAAGCAAATAGAAAACAAAAAAAAGGCAGGGGTTGCAATCTTAGTCTCTGATAAAACAGACTTTAAACCAACAAAGATCAAAAGAGACAAAGAAGGCCATTACATAATGATAAAGGGATCAATTCAACAAGAAGAGCTAAATATCCTAAATATATATGCACCCAATACAGGAGCACCCAGATTCACAAAGCAAGTCCTTAGAGACCTACAAAGAGACTTAGACTCCCATACAATAATAATGGGAGACTTTAACACCCCACTGTCAACATTAGACAGATCAATGAGACAGAAAGTTAACAAGGATATCCAGGAATTGAACTCAGCTCTGCACCAAGTGGACCTAATAAACATCTACAGAACTCTCCACCCCAAATCAACAGAATATACATCCTTCTCAGCACCACATCGCACTTATTCCAAAATTGACCACATAGTTGGAAATAAAGCACTCCTCAGCCAATGTAAAAGAACAGAAATTATATCAAACTGTCTCTCAGACCACAGTGCAATCAGACTAGAACTCAGGATTAAGAAACTCACTCAAAACCACTCAACTACATGGAAACTGAACAACCTGCTCCTGAATGACTACTGGGTACATAACGAAATGAAGGCGGAAATAAAGATGTTCTTTGAAACCAATGAGAGCAAAGATACAACATACCAGAATCTCTGGGACACATTTAAAGCAGTGTGTAGAGGGAAATTTATAGCACTAAATGCCCACAAGAGAGAGCAGGAAAGATCTAAAATTGACACCCGAACATCACAACGAAAAGAACTAGAGAGCAGACACATTCAAAAGCTAGCAGAAGGCAAGAAATAGCTAAGGTCAGAGCAGAACTGAAGGAGACAGAGACACAAAAAACTCTTCAAAAAATCAATGAACCCAGGAGCTGGTTTTTTTTTAAAAGATCAACAAAATTGATAGACCACTAGCAAGACTAATAAAGAAGAAAAGAGAGAAGAATCAAATAGAGGCAATAAAAAATAATAAAGGGGATATCACCACTGATCCCATAGAAATACAAACTACCATCAGAGAATACTATAAACACCTCTATGCAAATAAACTAGAAAACCTAGAAGAAATGGATAAATTCCAGGATACATACAAGACTAAACCAGGAAGAAGTTGAATACCTGAATAGACCAACAACAGACTGTGAAATTGAGGCAATAATTAATAGCCTATCAACCAAAAAAGTCCAGCACCAGACGGATTCACAGCTGAATTCTACCAGAGGTACAAGGAGGAGCTGGTACCATTCCTTCTGAAACTATTCCAATCAACAGAAAAAGAGGGAATCCTCCCTAACTCATTTTATGAGGCCAACATCATCCTGATACCGGAGCCTAGCAGACACAACAGAAAAAGATAATTTTAGACCAATATCCCTGATGAACATCGATGCAAAAATCCTCAATAAAATACTGGCAAACCAAATCCAGCAGCACATCAAAAACTTATCCACCATGATCAAGTCGGCTTCATCCCTGGGATGCAAGGCTGGTTCAACATACACAAATCAATAAGCGTAATCCAGCATATAAACAGAACCAAAGACAAAAACAACATGATTATCTCGATAGATGCAGAAAAGGCCTTTGACGAAATTCAGCAGCCCCTCTTGCTAAAAACTCTCAATAAATTCGGTACTGATGGAACGTATCTCAAAATAATATGAGCTATTTATGACAAACCCACAGCCAATATCATACTGAATGGGCAAAAACTGGAAGCATTCCCTTTGAAAACTGGTACAAGACAGGGATGCCCTCTCTCACCACTCCTATTCAACATAGTGTTGGAAGTTCTGGCCAGGGCAATCAGGCAGGAGAAAGAAATAAAATGTATTCAATTAGGAAAAGAGGAAGTCAAATTGTCCCTGTTTGCAGATGACATGATTGTATATTTAGAAAACCCCATCATCTCAGCCCAAAATCTCCTTAAGCTGATAAGCAACTTCAGCAAAGTCTCAGGATACAAAATCAGTGTGCAAAAATCACAAGCATTCTTGTACACCAATAACAGACAAACAGCCAAATCATGAATGAACTCCCATTCACAATTGCTTCAAATAGAATAAAATACCTAGGAATCCAACTTACAAGAGATGTGAAGGACCTCTTCAAGCAGAACTACAAATCACTGCCCAGTGAAATAAAAGAGGACGCAAACAAATGGAAGAACATTCCATGCTCATGGATAGGAAGAATCAATATCATGAAAATGGCCATATTGCCCAAGGTGATTTATAGATTCAGTGTCATCCCCATTAAGCTACCAATGACTTTCTTCACAGAATTGGAAAAAACTACTTTGAAGTTCATATGGAACCAAAAAGAGCCCGCATTGCCAAGACAATCCTAAGCAAAAAAAAAACAAAGCTGGAGCCATGACGCTACCTGACTTCAAACTATACTACAAGGCTACAGTAACCAAAACAGCATGGTACTTGTACCAAAACAGAGATATAGACCAATGGAACAGAACAGAACCCTCAGAAATAATACCACTCATCTACAACCATCTGATCTTTGACAAACTTTACAAAAACAAGAAATGGGGAAAGGATTCCCTAGTTAATAAATGGTGCTGGGAAAACTGGCTAGCCATATGTAGAAAGCTGAAACTGGATCCCTTCCTTACACCTTATACAAAAATTAATCCAAGATGGATTAGAGACTTAAATGTTAGACCTAAAACCATAAGAACCCTAGAAGAAAACCTAGGCAATACCATTCAGGGCATAGGCATGGGCAAGGACTTCATGTCTAAAACACCAAAAGCAATGGCAACAAAAGCCAAAATTGACAAATGGGATCTAATTAAACTAAAAAGCTTCTGCACAGCAAAATAAACTACCATCAGAGTGAACAGGCAACCTATAAAACGGGAGAAAATTTTTGCAATCCACTCATCTGACAAAGAGCTAATATCCAGAACCTTCAAATAACTCAAATAAATTTACAAGAAAAAAACAAACAACTCCATCAAAAAGTGGATGAAGGACATGAACAGACACTTCTCAAAAGAAGACATTTATGCAGCCAACAGATACATGAAAAAATGCTCATCATCGCTGGCCATCAGAGAAATGCAAATAAAACCACAGTGAGGTACCATCTCACACCAGTTAGAATGGCAATCATTAAAAAGTCAGGAAACAACAGGTGCTGGAGAGGATGGGGAGAAATAGGAACACTTTTACACTGTTGGTGGGACTGTAAACTAGTTCAACCATTGTGGAAGACAGTGTGGTGATTCCTCAAGGATCTAGAACTAGAAATACCATTTGACCCAGTCATCCCATTACTGGGTATATACCCAAAGGATTATAAATCATGCTGCTATAAAGACACATGCACACATATGTTTATTGCAGCACTATTCACAATAGCAAAGACTTGGAACCAACCCAAATGTCCATCAATGACAGATTGGATTAAGAAAATGTCGCACATATACACCATGGAATACTATGCAGCCATAAAAAAGGATGAGTTCATGTCCTTTGTAGGGACATGGGTGCAGCTGGAAACCATCATTCTCAGCAAACTATCACAAGAACAGAAAAGCAAACACCACATATTCTCACTCATAGGTGGGAATTGAACAATGAGAACACTTGGACACAGGAAGGGGAACATCACACACCGGGGCCTGTCATGGGGTGGAGGGAGTGCGGAGGGATAGCATTATGAGACATACCTAATGTAAATGACGAGTTAATGGGTGCAGCACACCAACATGGCACATGTATACATGTGTAACAAACCTGCACGTTGTGCACATGTACCCTAGAACTTAAAGTATAATAATAATTAAAAAAAAAAGAAAATGCAAATAAGAAAATTTGTCTATTAATTCATCATGTACTTATTGTGAGCCAATTTTATACCAGATACTACACCCAGTGCTGAGTTATTATTGGAACTTCTGATCCAAAGACACATAATGCACTCTTGAAGATTGCAATCTCGAATTTTGGTCAACATTTTTGCTCTTTTTTTTTTTTTTTTGAGACAGAATCTTGCTCTGTTGCCTAGGTTGGAGTGCAGTGGCACAGTCTCAGCTCCTCAGCTCACTGTAACTTCTGCTTCCTGGGTTCAAGCGATTCTCATGCCTCAGCCTCCTGAGTAGCTGGGATTACACGTGTGCACCACCAAGCCTAGTTAATTTTTGTATTTTTAGTAGAGACACAGTTTTGCCATGTTGGTCAGGCTGGTCTCAAACTCTTGGCCTCAAGTGATCTGCCTGTCTTGGCCTCCCAAAGTGCTGAGATTACAGGCATGAGCCACCATACCAGGCCAGCATTTTTGCTTTCAACATTATTTTTTAACTCAACAAAATATTTTCTATAGGTTCTGTTGCCCTCCAATAAAATGCTTTCATATTTCATAGTAGTGAGGAAGAAGAGGGCAGGGGTGTTGGGTATTGGTTAGGTCCTAATACTAGGTTATGAGGCCCAAGGTTAATGTAAGAGCTCCTGAAGGCTAAAGGGACCAAAATAATCTCACCAACCTTTGATCTCTTAGTGGGCATGTGGGAGCCATTCCATGCATCACCTTCCACCCCAGCTTCACATTCTCTTAGGGAAAGGTACAATACATATTTGGACTAAAATATAAATCTTACAAATTGTTCCCTTCATTTTCTATTCCTTCTACCTGGCTCTACCTCTAAACATATGTGCGTGTTGGGTGGGGGAGCAAGATACTTAGTTAAAACATTGAAGTTTTCCTAACATATTAGAGCTGAATTTTATGTGCTTTCTTTGTAAGTTATGCCTATGTTGCTAGCAAGATACCTGGGAGTCGCCTTCATGCTTTCCCTTCTGTCATCCCATATCTATCGTAAAGCCCCATAGATTCTTCCTTTAAATCAGCTGAAAGCTCTTATTCTCTATGTCTATTGCTGTAACTAGAGTTCAGGCCATGGTTATCACATGAGAGAGAATGTAGCAATCTTGCTGCTTTAGATTTTGTTCCTTCACTAATTTCTGCCATGCCAGACATAAGTTATGTCTTCCTAAGACATCAGTGTCGTGATAACATTTGTCCTGAATGCCACCCAAAACTGGACGACCTCCATGGCTAGGGATTTGCTTGTTAACCTGGCTTGAAATATGAATCATCAACTAATTTATTCTCAAAAATCTATAATTGCCTCCCCTTGCTTTTTGAATCAACCAGAATTTAAACATTCAATACTTTTCTTCCTCTCTAATTTTATACTCCTAAA
The DNA here is from genome assembly GCF_002776525.5 of Piliocolobus tephrosceles. NCBI lineage: Eukaryota > Metazoa > Chordata > Mammalia > Primates > Cercopithecidae > Piliocolobus > Piliocolobus tephrosceles. The sequence goes on from NC_045444.1 coordinate 90,492,941, forward strand.
TTCTCCTTAATGCACCCTCTCTTTTTCTCAGATTGGCCACTGCCCCACGCACTATCTTTATTAATGTGTTTTTGCTTTTGATTATATGGCTTTTGCCTCCATGCTCAATCTCTTCTTCCCATCTAGATAATTTTGTCATCTATTTTAACCTACCTGTACTTTCAAATCCATTCCAAGGAACAGCTCCTCATGGTGCTGTTTGTAGTCACTCTAGTCAATAATGATTTCATCCCTTCTGGACTATCCGTAGGACTCTCTGAGAATCATAAACTATAGAACCTGATGATATTCAATGTAAAACTTAATGATATACTATCTTGTATTATTTTGCAGTTGCTTTCATGCATGTTTCATTCATAAAATAGAAATCCTAATACTTCCTTTGAAGTGTTGGCACATTAAATGTAAAGTGCTTAGAACTGTATCTGGCATAGGGTTGCCCTTTGATGCGCTTCCATCTCCTTCTCTTTTCGTTTTTCAGAAGATTCAAGTTATATCTGATAATTTTGTCTCTTCTATAGCATATATTAGGTACAATCATACAGTAGTTCTTAATCAATACTTATCGACCAGAACATAGTTGACCTAGAGACCCACACCCTTGAATCTGACATCAAATATGTATATTTATATACTCTTGGTTCATAATATTATCAATTTTTAAAATCAATATTCTCAAATTATGATACCTAGTCATCTATTTATTGCCATAAACTTTCATCTTACCCTGCTCATTCGTATTTAAATTTAAATATTAGTCTGGAACATGTGCAGACTAAAATTCTCTCTGTTGATGGCATAGCATTGTCATTACCCATTATGGTCTTTGCTTTGAGACGCGAATGCTGCAAAGCCAGCAAGCCTTGCTGAAAGTACATATTTTCTATTTTCATGTATGCCTTGCTTTTCTGTTGGCAGAAGAGGAAACCAGATCTCCAGAAATTAGGAATCTTGGCTGAAGTGAGTCCAGCTTTCCAATTCTCAAAGCCCTTGTCTGGACAGCTGCCCTTCTGAGGATGTAGTCAGTTTTTACTCTTGCTTTTAAGAGCAGTCTTGTTCTACTCAGATGTTCTTTCACAAACTTTTTTAAATAACTAAAATTAAAATATTTGTTCCTGACTTCCCAAATGTTATTTATAAGCTCTCAACTGCTGGACAGGGTACACAATTATTCCTCGGAATAAAAGCACTCCAAGTCATATTTATTTCCGTCTCAGCTACTATCCATGAAAGCTGTTTTAATTTTCTGTATAGTGGTAAGATTCACACTGCACACAATTATCATCAGCCATGTATATTTTGAAAACAATCCCTAGTTTGGCAATAGTTATTCCTAAAGTGATATTTCTTTGGTAGAGAGCATCATACCATAAAACAGATTTTTGCAAAGTATTCTAATCATCCGAATCTAAGACAGCATATTATTTATTTCAAATGGTCAGTCGTGTTCCAAACGCCATTGCAAATTAGATTAGAAATTATACAGTTGGTGTGTAAACATTCCACTAATTTACCTCGTGTCTGGTTCTTTTATTTGATCTTGAGGAATTTAAATAATTTAATGTTGTTTAGCTCTCAGTTCAACCTTTCTTTCTGGATATTTACTTGGAACCTCCTAGTGTTTATTTAAGGATATTAGAAGTGCTTGGGGAGGATGTTTTTACTGCCCACGAGGTTGGTACAGCTATGTTGATAATGTGGCAGTAGGTTCACAGCAGTCTTGCCTGCTTGGTTGAAGTGATTGTCTAATTTCTTCCATCACGAACCCACTCAAGGAGCTTACCTCTGTTGAGCGATTAACACCAGTGCCACCAGACTGGCAGGCCTGAAGAAAACTAGTGAGACAATCAAATTCCTTTAGCGTGCTCTCGGTTTCCAATTTTAAAATTTTATTTATTTTTCCTCATGGTTTGGAGCTTTAGAGTAAAACTTTCTAGCTGTCAGACCTTTGACAAGTTACTCAATCTGCGTGAGCCTCAGTTTCTTACCTGCAAGATGGGAATAAGATATATTTTTCTTGAAAAGATTATTGCAGGGATTAAGTGGTATTGGACATGTGAAAGCCTTTCAAGACTTTAGGTTATTTTTCTCTCAAAACAGTCCTTCTTCTTGTATATTTACTAGAAACCTCTTATTTATTTAAATGTATGACAGTTTACTTAAATATATGATAATCTGCTGTCAAAAAGCATCATTTCTCTTCTCTTCTTATAGGCACCCTGAAATTTCTTTTGCAATCTCCATTTCCCAGGCATAACTCATTCTCAAAGACCCGAAACTCTTCACACACTGAAGTATAAATTACTGGTAGCAACCAAAACTCTTAATCTATAAATGGGAATGTTTCTCCCAAGACTTTAAGTTTAAGAAGTGTCTGAACAGCTATAGAACTATAGGCATTCATTCGATTGTAGATTCTTTCCATCAGTCATTATTATCTGAGTGCCTACTATGTGTCAGGGACCTTTTCAGCTGCTGCAAACATTGCAATGGAGAAAACAGATGACAGTTACTGGCCATCTTTCAGCTAATCTCTGTGAGATAATAGCTCTAATGGTGACTCTGACCAGATTCAAGGTGACCAGCAGAGAAGCAGCAACACAGTAGGATGTGAGAAAAATGAAGAAAGCCCAGAAGCCCAGGCATGCTGAAGCAGAGACGGATTTCCCTTCTCTCATGGGCCACCCCCACGATGCTCCCGGCAGCCTAAAACATAGCTCTTCTATAGCCAGATGGGGTTAAGGGCCACTTTTACAGTTTAAAATGCTTGAAATATAGCTGGTGGTAATTGAGGATTTGCCTTATTAGTTCATTTTTATGTATGAGAGAAACTGTAATAGAAAAAAAAAAATCAGTGTGCATCTTTTTTCAATTTGAGTCCAAGAGATTTTTGGCATTAAAGCTTTCTCTGTTTCAAATGTTCCAACTCTGGCTGTATTTATGTGATGCCAAACCAACTAGTTGAAAAATTACAAGTATGGGAAATTAGCCAAGTCTTTTGTCTACAAACTGCCAACCAACCAGGTTGCCTATTTTTTTTTTATCTCCACTGAATTGTCCCATCATTCAACTGAATTGACTGACAATGGCCTGCGAGATGCAAACAAAGCAGAAAATCTGTTTCGTATAATTCAAAGTATCGATTCATTGTTGTCCGGTAGAATATGCTCATTGTAGAGAATACAGATAATACAGAAAATATCAGAAAACAAAAATCACCCAAAGTCCTATCATGCACAAATATTGATATATACCCTTGCAGGATTTTCATGCATGTAGATACATATCACAAAACTGGAATAATGCTCTAAATATGATTTTATCAGAGTTTTCTCTTTTTACTTAATGGTATATTTTAAACATATTAGTAAACAGTTTTTAAAACCATGGTTTTTTTTTTTTTTTTTTTTTTTTGGCATTCTGTTCCCATATATAAATGTACCATCATTTATTTCACCAATCTCCTATGGGTGGGCATTTGGGTTATTTCCAATTTGGGGCTGTTATAAATATTCAGCAATAAATCTTTCTTGAAACATAAATTTTTGTGTGTACCTCTGATTATTACATTGGTGCACAACGTTAAATAGAATATTTTCAAACTCTCAATCAACATTGCCAAAACCTCCCATCAACATGGTTGTAGCAAAAATTATAGCAGATTTACGTCCCCACATACAAGTGTGTTTATAAGAATTTCCCCTCCGTTCTTCTGCCAATTTTCAATCTTTGCCAGTTTGATAAATGGGAAAAATGATATTTCATTGCTTTATTTATAGTTCTTAAATTACTAATGAATGGATATTTTTCATTTTTATTGGCCATATGTATTTTTTGTGATCATTCTTTTATTATCATTTTATTTTAGATTCAGGGGGTCCATGTTCAGGTTTGTTACAGAAATATATTTCATAATAGTGAGGTTTGGGCTTCTATTTCTAAACGCTTTCTCTTCAAAATGAGGAAATGCAAATAACAGCAGAAGATTAAAATAATGTTTTTAAGTTTCCATCTCCAGAAAGTCAAAGAAAGCACTTTAGTGAATGTTTTTCTCTTCTTCAGAAGGACACTAAAAAAGGAAGCTTTCCTCTTTTTCCCTTGTAGCAATTAGTTTTGAATTTACTAATTAAGTCCTAATTTAATAAATTTAATAAGGTGCTAGAGCTAAACTGAAGAAGTTTAGAAAGATAAATTTTCTGCCCAGTGGATGTGGGTTTTGGGTAACGTGGATTCGAGAGTCATGTCTGATGGCCGCCTTGGGCTTCTCTTTTGAATGCTGTTTCCTGTTACCTTCCCAGAAAGGGGTGTGGAAAAGTGATTGAAGCTTGAAAATACTCGTTGGCTGCTTCGCTGAAGTCATTAGTAGAAGTTCTATCTCTTGAAAGTGGTGATTCTGAAATTATTTAAGGCAAAATTAACAATTATGCTTAATTAATTTCACTTGTGTGTTCATTAAAATCAAGTGCTATCAGCCCATTTATTATTACGGAGTCATAACCTTGATAGGGTCATTTCCTTCGATTTTGCCTAAATTTCCTTTCCTTGTGCCAAAATAAGCAGATCACATGCTCACCTATAAAATGCAAAATCTTGTGATGTTTTTAAAAAAACAGACACATTGCCTTAACAGAGCCTTTCTTGAGATTTCATTTTACTTTGTAGATAATGTATCTTTTTGCTACTTCGCTATAAATTTTAAACAAGGAAAAATATCGAAATCAGCACATGGCTAGTGTGTATGGGCCCAGGTCCTATAAATAACTATGCCAGCTAGTCCCAATGTGGAAAAAATGGAAAACCAGATCCTGTTAACAAAAGGAAAATTCCATTTTTCATACATGGTACTGCTCTTATTCCTCACCCAGTGAAAAATAAGCACTTTCCTTTTCTTCTTGTGTATTACATTAATGGGTTGGCAATACAGGTGTTTCAATCTTTATAGTAAAGGTGACAAATCTATCACCATACTCATTTCACATAAAAGCTTGGTCTCTGCAGAAGCAAATTGATACCATCTTCTATCTTCTCTCTTACACTCCCCCCTGACCCCGACCGTTTCCTAAACTGGTTGATATTGAAATGGAGGTCTTGCCTAAAAGCCTCCAACTCAGACCACAAATGGGCAGAACCCGTTATTTAGATAGGACTTAGCCAATGAGCACCACCGGACTAGTAGAAAAATCAGAAGGAAACATGAACGAGAGAAGGTAGTGAAAAGGCACCTGATTTTAACTAGCTCTGTCTTTGGGGGAGGTATCTTTGGTCATCTGCCTCTACATTTGATATATTCCTTTTCTCATACTCTACGGAATAGTTTCCTTTAATAAAGCAGGACTCCTTAAGACAAAGGAAAGTTAAAGAATTACTCCTGTAGGCAGGAAAGAACATTTGCCACCACCATATTTTCTCCAAAATTTTATTATGAAAATTATCAAACATATAATAATGCTGAAAGAATTTTATAGCAGACACCTGTATACCTACCATGTACTTTTATGATTAATATTTATTCTACTTGATCACATATCTATCTAAGCCTTATCTATCATTAATCCATTTATTTTTATGTATTTCAAAATAAATTGCAGATCTCAGTATATTTCCCCTGAATACTTCACCCTGTGTCGTATTAAGTAGAGTTTCATTTTTGTTTACAGTTTTTTTTTCATTTGATATAAAATGTAGATACAGTGAAACAAGCAGATCTTAAATGTACATTTGTGGTATATTTCAAATGTATATGCCTGTGTGAACTGAAGGACTAACAAGATTTAGAAAATTATCATCATCCCAGAAAATTTCTTCATACCCCTTCCCAGACATCCTGCCTGTCCTTGAAGCAGCAACTATTTTGAGTCTTTCCTATCATGGATTTGTTTTGCCTGTTATAGAATGTAATATAAAAGAACTCATATAGTATGTTCTCTGGTGTGTAGGGCTTTTTTCACTCAGCATAATGTTTTTGAGATTCATCTAATATTCAGTATTTTGTTCCTTTTTATTTTACAGTAGCAAATCGTATGCCATAGTGTATTATTCATTTTCCCATCGATGGATATCTGAGCTGTTTCCAGTTTGGCTATTATGATAAAGCTGCTATGAATATTACCATAAAGTATTTTGTAAACATAAGTTTTCATTTTCTTTGAGTGAATTCCTAGGAGTGGCCTTGTTCAGTGACAGGAAAGGTGAATGTTTAGTTTTATAAGAAACTGCCTGCAGCCAACAGACACATGAAAAAAAGCTCATCATCACTGGTCATCAGAGAAACGCAAATCAAAACCACAATGAGATACCATCTCACACCAGTTAGAATGGCGATCATTAAAAAGTCAGGAAACAACAGATGCTGGAGAGGATGTGGAGTAATAGGTACACTGTTACACTGTTAGTGGGAGTGTAAATTAGTTCAACCATTGTGGAAGACAGTGTGGCGATTCTTCAAGGATCTAGAACTAGAAATACCATTTGACCCAGCGATCCTATTACTGGGTATGTATGTACCCAAAGGATTATAAATCATGATACTATAAAGACACATGCACACGTATGTTTATTGTGGCACCATTCACAATAGCAAAGACTTGGAACCAACCCAAATGTCCATCAATGACAGACTGGATTAAGAAGATGTGGCACATATACACCATTAAATACTATGCAGCCATAAAAAAGGATGAGTTCATGTCACTATGCAGCCATAAAAAAGGATGAGTTCATGTCCTTTGCATGGACATGGATGAAGCTGGAAACCATCATTCTCAGTAAACTATCACAAGGACAGAAAACCAAACACTGCATGTTCTCACTCATAGGTGAGAACTGAAAAATGAGAACACTTGGACACAGGGTGGGGAACATCACACACCAGGGCCTGTCTGGGGGTGGGGGACTAGGGGGAGATAGCATTAGGAGAAATACCTAACGTAAATGACGAGTTAATGGGTGCAGCAAACCAACATGGCACATGTATACATATGTATCAAACCTGCATGTTGTGCACATGTACCCTAGAACTTAAAGTATCAAAAAAAAAAAAAAAAAAAAAAAAGAAAGAAAGAAAAGAAAGAAAGAAAGAAACTGCCAACCTGTTTTCCAAAGAGGTTACACCATTTTACATTCCTGCCAACCACAAACAGATGAAAGTTTCAGGTGCTCCACACCCTCAGCAACATTTGGTGTTGTCATTCTTTTTAACTCTGGCTGTTCTGTTGTGTATGGCCACCATTATATATTTATATATGTCTGTTTAAACCTAACCTCAATGCTATTGATGCTTAGAATTTCTAGTTCTCTGTCACCTTGGAGAAACAATGGCTCATTAGCTTTGGGCAACTTCATCTCTTTCTTGCTTTTTGGTACTGAGGTGATGGACACAGAGTATAAAATAAAAATACATAAATAGCAAAGCATGGTAATATTAACAAATTGTGCAACAGAAGCCTAATAATACTATTGGCTACTATCCTATAGAGGTGTTTGCTGCTAAGCCCTTTATATAAGTTTTTGTCATTATTTTTTCAACAATCTTATGGAATAGCAGATAGTAAGTATACTATCCCAAATTACAAATGAAGAAACTGGAACTTGAATGTAAAAAAAAAAAAAAAAAAAAAAAAAAAAAAAAAAAAAAAA
>NC_045444.1:90505575-90505731 GCF_002776525.5 Piliocolobus tephrosceles
GCCGGGCACGGTGGCTCAAGCCTGTAATCCCAGCACTTTGGGAGGCCAAGATGGGCGGATCACGAGGTTAGGAGATCGAGACCATCCTGGCTAACCCGGTGAAACCCCATCTCTACTAAAAAATACAAAAAACTAGCCGGGCGAGGTGGCGGGGGC
>NC_045444.1:90505741-90569363 GCF_002776525.5 Piliocolobus tephrosceles
AAAAAAAAAAAAAAAAAAAAAAAAAAAGCCCATGGTCACACTACACACTGCTACCAGAGGTTTGCCTGATCCACAGAGAGAAGGGATTTAAGAGCGTAACCAAATGTATTTAACTTAAGTAATAAATAAGATGTTTCTGCCAACTGGTAATGACGTTCATAATTTCAGTGACCCTCAAAAGGGAAAGTGGAGGAGGAAAGTGTTTTTCTTCAGCATTACTTGCAGTATTCACACAACACTGAGTTAATTCATTAAAAGACCTCCGCATAACCCCTTAATGGGTAATTCAGCTTTCATAGAGTTCATTGTCTTTTACTTTCTTTTGTTTGCTTCACAGATGGAGTGCTTTATAATGCCTATGAAGAATTTTCCATCTGGATTAGATCAACCTCAAATGGAAGACAAAGAGAGAGGTATACGCTCCTGTGTTTCCACGGGGATCGTCAGCATAGGAAGACTTTTCCAAAAACAACACAAGCTTGGTCTCAAAAATTGGGCAACAGGGAGAACTAGTGCAATGAATAATAATCACGTATGGACTTTTTCTTTGGTAGCTTCAGACTGGGTCTTCCCCAGATAGTATGAGGCCTCTGTAAGATGACTGTGGTGACAGGCAATGAGCTGTCAGCTAGATATTCCTTTACCGGAGTTCTTACTTTCATCTGCTCACATTCCATATTTATCTTAATGTCATTCTTCTCTATGTGATTAGTGCAGAGACACTGCATTTTAATGATATTTTAACCTACCTTCATTCATTTAATGCTCACAATGGCTCTTCAATAGGGAATAAGAAAGAAAACTGAGATGCAGAAAGTTCATTCATTCACTTACTCAACATTTAAAGATCCCCACAGAGCTGAAAAGGACAGTCTTTTTCTTTAAAAAGCTTATGGTTATGGATAGAGACAGATGTATTATACTTGAAGGTAATAGGTAATTACCTTCAAGTGTGAAAAGTACTACACGAGATTTAACTAAAGAGTGTTAGGGAAGCAGAGACAAATGGATGACTAAGGTTGGGTTATTTGGTATTGATAGGAAGGTAAGTCTATAGATACCAGATGGGCTAATTCTTTGACTAATGCTTCTTTCATTAACAAAAATGGAGTTTAACCTCCATCATTTTTTAAAAATATGCAACTTTCTCTCAAAAATATCTAAGGAGCTTACAAAAAGGTATATATAATATGAATTATTTGTACATTAATTTGAACTTCTTTAAAGTGGATTCATGATGCTGTGCCTTCAAACAAACCTGAAAGGTGTTTTTCTTCTCTCTTTTTCTTACATTTTTTCTCATCAGTTTGCACAAAAGGATGGCTAGGCCCACCCCATAATGCCACAGTGCATGGGAAAGTTTCCAAGGAAAAGAGTTATGGCTGCCCCATTACCCATGTTATCCCTTCCTCCAACAGCTAACATGCAACCAAGTGTGGAAGTCCCCACAGGCCAAAAGAGATGTGTCCCACTGCCCCTCAGCTGTGTCTAATCCTGATGCACATATCCCCTCTCCTCAATTCCAAGATTCTTCATTTTTCAAATGTTGTCATTAGATAGTCTTTACTGTTTACTTTATTTCTAATGTCTTTCCAGGGCAGGCCTGAAGGGTGAACAAGATTGGGGGAGAGGGGATGAAGAGCCATTTATTTTACCAGTAGGACCCCAGGGACTATTTCATGCATATTCATTTTCATAATCCTTCATGGAAATGGCTTTAGTTACTTGGCATTTTCCTTTAAAAGTTAATAGCAATCTACTTTCTGTTGCTTGGGGCAGGCTATTCAAGAAAGGAGACAGAAGAGGAGGAGGAAAATGAGGAGGAGGAGAAGGATGAAGAAAGACCAACACACACACTCTGAAAAAAAGAAAAGAAGAGTACGGATTCAATATAGTAAAATCTCATGACAGTTTTGGATGAGATTTGGACATAGTATTTTATCTGTTGAACTAAATTAAACCAAATGAGAACAAGCTGTTACTGAGCTTCAAACTAAAATGTTCAATTTTTGATATCCTTCACCTCTTTCCTTAGAAGATGAATGTGTTAAAAATAGCTCCTCTTTCCTTAAAGGAGGTGCCTGTTTTATTTTCCAATCTAATCTTCCATCCATCTTCACTTCCTATCTGTCTCAGAGCTTTGAGAAATGTCTTGCTGCCTAGAAAATCCCATTCCCTCAACTTGCCATCAGTTTCCCATTCCACTCATTTAGACTTCAGTCACTTGCATTATGGGAAGCTATTGTAGGCTTTTAACTATTGTATCAGACAAACTCCAATTCCAGCCATAAACTTTGTGCTGGGTTCACTCTTTACATTCATGGAAACTCATTTAAAAAATGCTGTTTGGAACATTCTGCTGGCACTTCAAGCTCCATTTCTGGTATGTTTCAACAAAAAATATATTTGTGGATTCTTTTTCTCTTACACCTCCCTTTTCCCTCCTGCCTTGAAAAAGTTGGAGACTTTGTAAGTTAAATTAATGCTTGATGTAATTTCCTGTAATAGAAGACACAGGCTCCAGCACTAACTATCTTTTCATGGAAAAACAGCTCATTGCCCCTGGATGTGAAGTCACACCCTTGAATTATGAGTCTGGATCATTGCTGAGTGGATCACTTTGGAGCCAGAAATCAGAGTGGTGGCAGGAGAAAGGAGTTGGCAACTGGAGCGGGGGGAAAGGGTTTGTTGGGAATGAGTGCCAGGACAATGTTTAAGGAAAACAGAAATGCAGTGGAAAAAAGGGAAGGACACTTAAGTTACCTAGAAAGAACTGAGAAGCCAGGAGAGATTCAAACTGTACTGGGTTAGAGCCTGCCATGCAGCAATTTAATTTCCAGTATTATCAATAAGTGGAAAATTTCTGGGTTGTAATGCTTTTGAAGAGAGAATGCAAGCCATGGTTTTGAAGAGAGAATGCAAGCTTTTGAAGAGAGAATGCAAGCCATCCTTTGGGATGTCAGGAGGACAAACAAGCAGATGAGGCAAAGGAATTCTATATGTGAGATGAGTTAAAAGCAATCTGCATCCATTTGTAGGTCTGTGCTTACATGTCTGTCCAAATGCATCTCTAATCTCTTAGGTCTGGAAATGAAGTCTACATGCCAAACTTTCCTGTGTTGATTTACCTGTCTATCCTGATTTAGGTGAGGTTAGATTGCTGTGCAAACAGAACTTACCTGGTGGTGAATGATTATGGTTTGCTCTGTTTCCCAACCCAGCCTAAATGCAAGTACAGAGGCATTCAGTCAAGTTACTGTGGTTAATTCTTCTAAACTTTCAGGGACTTTAGGTTTAAATGGGCCAACATTTGAATAAAGGGTCAAATAGGTGGTACAGCCCTCTTTTGAAATAATCTTCAACTAAATTTTACAGCTTAAGGTAAGATATGATCATATAGAATGCTTATTGTGTCCTTGTTACCCAAACAGCAGCAAGAAATAAATTAGACTACACAGGGAGGTATGTGTAGGTTAAGAAGGGCACAGATAAATTTGGGACAGAAGTGAATCTTTAATCTGTGTTATTTAACTTACACTCTTTTCTAGAGATTATTTGCTTCATGAAGACATAGGTGCTATAAAAAAAAAAAGAAGAAAAAGATAGTTGTGATAGAATAAACAATGACTTTACCTTTAGGGGAAAGAGAAATTTAGGTTTCTGAAACACTAAAGGAGGCATAAACATTGGGAGAATAATGAATTCCTGTGCAGCTGACCCAACAACTGAGCTGTAGTGTTACACATACGCGGCAGTTCCATCCATCCACACTATAGTAAGGTTTCTCAGCCCCAGCACTATTGTCACCTTGGACTGGATACTTCTTTGTTGTGGGGTGCTATTCTGACGTTTGCAGAATCCCTGGCTTCTATCTACTAGTGACCAGTAGCACCTCCTACCTAAAAAATGGCAATCAAAAATGTCTTCAGGCATTGCTCAGCATCCCCTCGGAGGCAAAAGGATCCTTGGTTAAGAATCACTGTACTAGCCGGGCATAGTGGCTCACGCCTGTAATCCCAGCACTTTGGGAGGCTGAGGTGGGTGGATTACGAGGTCAGGCGTTCGAGACCAGCTTGGCCAACATCGTGAAACCCCATCTATACTAAAAACACAAAAATTTAGTCGGGCATGATGATGGGCATCTGTTATCCCAGCTACTTGGGAGGCTGAGGCAGGAAAATCACTTCAACCCTGGAGGCTGAAGTTGCTGTGAGCCAAGATTGTGCCACTGCACTCCAGCCAAGGTGACAGTGCGAGACTCCACCTCAAAAACAAAAACAAAAAACCACTGTACTAGAGCAATCGTAAAGACTAGTGTAGATACTAAATAATTAGACTTTTATTTAATAGTATCTTAAGAAAAATGTAATGACAGACAAAATGGTGTTGTCGAAAAGGCAGGGTCAGGCGAGTGTGGATTCCAAGATTATTTTCTCTAAACCATAGAGTTTGTCAAATGACAGGGTCTGGAGATTGTAGACGGAATGTGAGAAAATGGAGGAGGAGAGAAAAGGGAATACAACATGTTCAGTATAGAGAAATGGATACTCTCATTAAGAAAAATTCCATTTTTGTGTTTTCCAAAGGACACTTGTGTGTGTGCACATGTTTGTGTGCACGTGTGTGTGATGTATCTGTGGCTTATCCGAGCTTCTTGAATATAATATAATCCATAGAGTAAATCACTTACATCTCTTAATTTATTGGAATTATGAGTTGATTACCTACCACATACCATGCACCGTGATAGGCACTGGGGATTCAATGGTGAGGAAACAGATTTGGTCCTTGCCTTCCTAATAATCTTCCTGTTGGGGCCATTAGTGTTGTTGAGCAGAAAACTATGACTGGGTAAATCTGCGAGTGTATAAACCTGGAGCAGCACATACAGGTTTTGAGAAAGGCAATCTTCCTGGGCCCGGAGTGTCCATGTACATTCTTTTTGAGTATGCCAAGAATGCAAGGCCCTGACCAATCTTTATCAGGACCATTTTTCAAGGTTATGTTTGCAGCAAGCATCCTTCAAGGATGAGGCAATGTGTACCTCTGGAACAAAGAGCAGCCTTCCTTACTGCTTGCTATAAAACAGCAGGTTCCCAAGCCAGTATTTCTCTCCTGTACAACAACCTATATGTGTACAGCATTCACCTGAACCTCTTCTTCTTGTCCCCAGGAGACTTGGGGGGCGGGGCAAAGGAAACTGACAGTCATGCTGCTTGCTGTGCTGTGGTTAATAACGTCCTTTGTTTCTGACCCAGGAAACTCTAGTCTTCTAACATCCATGAAACGAAAACAGGCAACCTTATCTTGTAAGCAGACTAAAATCAAATCCCAGATTCTGACAGTGGGACCTAGTAAATGGGGCTTTAAAACATGGGCAAGGAAAGGAGGTTTTCAGAGTAACTATGAGGACAGACTTCAGTGCTTCATCTGAGTCCTAGAGAGCAACCAGTTCCAAGTGAAGCAGGAGAACTTGGCTCCAGGAGTGATCTCATTAAGGAAAAATGAAAAGGAGAAGTTCTTTGATGTGCTTACAGATAAAGAAAGGAGACTTACACATCTGGTGGAGACATGGAGGATTAAGTATTTACAGATTTTACAAATTCTCAGTTAATAAAAAAATGATTCAGACCTCTAGCACAGGCCCCATTAAAGATGTTACCTTCTCACCTAGGCTTTGGTGTCAGATGACTTCTACATAGCTACTGAGTTGAGAGAGAGGAATGGAGGTGAGGAAATAAAGAAGTCAAGGTTTAGAGCTGTATCTAGGAAAAAAGTCTAGTAGACTATGGAAATGACTGGCAGCAAATAAACAAGTAGTCTAATGAATTTTTTTTTTTTTTTTTTTTTTTTTGAGACAGAGTCTTGCTGTTTTGCCCAGGCTGGAGTGCAGTGGTGCAATCCTGGCTCACTGCAACCTCCACCCACCAGGTTCAATCAATTCTCCTGCCTCAGCCTCCTGAGCAGCTGGGATTATAGGTGCCCACCACCATGCCTGGTTAATTTTTGTATTTTTAGCAGAGACAGGGTTTTGCCATGTTGGCCAGGCTGGTCTCAAACTCCTGACCTCAGGTGATCTACCTGCCTCAGCCTCCCAAAGTGCTGGGATTACAGGCATGTGCCACCACATCCAGCCTGGGAAGTCTAATGAAGTTTTGAGGGAATTATATTGTCGAAGACACTGTAAACTTAATCTCAAAAGCCTTTTGACTGCTCGGTAAGTCTTGAAGCAAACCCCTAGCAGAAAGTGTGCTGTTAGAACCCACCCAATTCTCCAGGAAGGCAGACACCTCAACACCCACTTCAGATGTGTCAATGGAAAATAACAGACAAGGAAAAATTTCCCAGAGGGAAGATTCAGGAGCCATGGAAGACAGTGGATAGGAAACTTCTTCCCCAGAACTGAATCTGAGTCTAAGCAAGGAATTTGCCAATACGCAGGAGCTGAAACCCTGCTCATAGGATTCCATCATTGTTATGTGACCATGACTGCTTCTATTCTTCAGTTTTCCTGCTCTCCTGTTGCCTATTGAGTGTGTGTGTGTATGCTTTGGGGGAGCAGGGACAGCAAATTACTTGTCTGTTTAGTTTGTAGGTTCTTGGGCTTGAAGAGTCGTATCTAAACCTGAGACTGAGGACTGTGTATTACCTGTGGATCTCAACTCTGGAGCTGGAGAGTCACTGCTTCTCCATCAAAGTTGAGATCCACAGGTAATACACAGGTAATATACTAGTGGAAGAACTGATCGTGTTAGGCCTGTGGGAGGAAGAGTAAAACGCGTATATGCTGACTGTAATGACAGTCACAGTACTATGTTTATCCAAATCTTATTTGTTTTCTAGCCACTAACATAGACTCCATTTCTAATCTCCCTTGCAGCTAGGTTGGGCTGCATGCCTTGACTTCTGAGCAGGGTGCTGTGAATGGAAGGTACACATACCACTTCCAGCCTATCTCATTAAAACATCACCCTGGCCTTTCTGCAGATATTGAGGATCCAACAGCGGACTCCGAGGCCCTGGGGGTGGAGAAGCATCAAGATAGAAGGTGCTTGGGGCCCCAAATCACCCCATAAAGGATCTCCCACCAAGTGGAAACATCTGTATTGGATCTCCTATGTGTAAGAAATAAACAATTTACTGTGTTAAGCTAATGAGATTTGGAGGTGTGTTTGTGACAACAACTAGTAAACTTACTAAACATAGAGGGGGAAAGTAGAAAAATTATTAATATTGGGGAAAACAAAATCTTTACAAGAAAAAGTTGTAATCTTAGTATACTATACCAAATAGCTGTGAATAAAGCAAGTATGAATGATTGATTTAGCCAAAATTTCTGCTATAATTTATTGGGAAGATGAGGGAAAAGGAAAGAGAGAGAAAACAGAGAGATGAAGAGAAAGTCTGCTTTGCAGGAAGAGAAAATATAACAGATTTAAATACTCATCTTCCTAAGTTGGAAATCAAAAGGTATATCGAAAATGAAAAAACCCAGAAATAGCGTGCTATTTAGAAATATGGAGATAAATACCAGAGCAAACACCTTAAAGAGTAGGAAGAGGAAATCAAGGGTGGAATCAGAGGCTGTGAGTTTTTTCGTTATAAGCTTTGTAGAACTATTTATTAAAGCTCTGCATGACATAACTTTGATAAAAATCAAAATGAAATAAAAGAAAACAAAGTGAAACCTGACAAATGACTTCAAAGTAAAAGCCATTGAAATTGGAGAGAAGCAGTGGGCTGCAGTCCCCTAAAAACTAAGAAGAGAGTGTATTTGGAGAAGCAGATGGTTATGGGAATGAAATGCTATTGAAATGTTAACCAGGATAAAAACTGAAAAGTGCTCATTGAATTGAGTGAGAGTCATTGGTGACCTCAGTGAGGGAAGCTTTAGTGGAGTAGCAAGGGTGGGAGCAAGGAGGTGAGAAAACGAAGGAGTATATTTGAAACTGCTTTGGAAAGAGCTGCAGTTTATGTATATAATGTAATTTAGATTATTGATTTTCTAAGACTCATGAGCCGTTTCTGCATATGAACCTCACACTGATGTGAAAAAAGGGAAAGGAAGATAAATGGGCTTGCTTATCATTTACATAAATCTTCTCCCATACTTCTGGAACACAGGCTCAAAGGGGCTTGTGCAGTCCTGAATGCTTAACCAAGAACCTTGAGAGCAAAACCACCTGGAAATCTGGGTTTGAATGGTCACAAGACTTCCGAGATGAAGCTTCACTGGGTATTCCTGTCTAGTGATTATTTCTTTCATTTTCTATTTAAATGAAGGGAAGATGGAGCCACTTAGAATGCATCACCCTTAACAAATGAAATATGATTAGATACCAAAACACATCATCCACTTTCACAGTAATTAGTCCTTATGCGTATTAGCTCTGATTGCTTTTCATAGTAAAAAAGATTTTCTAATCACTTCCTAAATTTTACACACACATCAGAACAGAAACTCAGGGGAATCCCTGCTTAACATGGAAAGAAAGAAAATTAAAAATTCAAAAGTAAGAAGAAGGTTTGCATATACTCACAAGGGAAAAATAGAACATAAGCTATCTCATTATTATTATAAAATGTGATGCATTTCTATGTGTTGATAACTCATAATTAAGGGCTACACTTTTTTCCATATAAAATAGTTACTTCCCATTCTCAAGAACAGAAGAGGTACAAAGGACTTTTTTATTGTTGTTTTGTATTGACAAATTCTCTCTATGTTGTTCAGACTGGTCTTGAACTGGCTTCAAGTGATCCTCCTGCCTCTGCTTCCCAAAGTGCTGGGATTGTAAGTGTGAGCCATCACGCCTAGCCAGTACAAAGAATTTTTTTAAAAGAAAGGAGAATGCATGTTTCAGTTAGCAAGAACGTGAACATAATCTCTGGTTTAAAAGGTAGACTCTCAAGAAGAGAGAGCCTTATGGAAATGAATTTGCAGGAGAAAAGCTATTTTGGAAACAACTGGCATCTGAATGTCAGTCTCTCCAGGTGGCCTGTTCCCTTAACATTAATCTACTTGCTTTGAGTAACTTGTCTTTTCACAGATAGCCTGAGAATTACTTTCTCTGGGAAAAGCCCTATATTAGATATTCCCCTGGGATAAGTTTTCCATAAAATCTAGTGCAATCTGATTGAGCACTCTCTATGTGTTAGGAACGGGAAAAGGCATCTTACATATTTCCCTCTATTGAGTTAGCTCAAAAACCTAATGAGGTAGGTACCACCAGCCTCATTTTTCAGAGTTCACACATATTACTTTACCAAGGTCAAAGCATTCCTAAGTTGTAGAATCAGGATTCAAACCAGGCCCCACAGCTCTTATGTCGGGACTTGGAAACTTCATGGGACAGAGTGTCCTCACTCCTGGGGTATCCCATCTGGTGTGTCTCTAATCCCCGTTAGAAGCAGCAACTACTAACAACTAGACTCATCTATTTTCCTTTTCTCCACTCCACTCAAACATTTTTCTATATACCTTAAAACACTTTCTTGTATGAAAAGTTTAATATCAGGATATCCCTTCAGTCACTGCCTCATTGGATCCCATGTGATCTTCCGTAAATGTGGTCTCTCCTGTGTGTGTGTGTGTGTGTGTGGGTGGGTGTGAGAGAGAGAGAGAAAGAGAGAGACAGAGAGAGAGAGAGAATATCTACAGATGTAGGAGGTGTGGTAGATTTAGACACACCTAGATTCATATACAGAGAACTTATGATGTCCAGCTCTTGCCTGCTTAACATCATCTTTATACATATGCTGTAGATCAGCAGTTCCCAACCTTTTTGGTGTCAGGAACCGGTTTCGTAGAAAACAGTTTTTCCACAGCCACTGGGGTGGGGGAGGTTGGAGGGGCTGGCTTGGGATGAAAGTGTTCCACCTCAGATCATCAGGCATTAAATTCTCATAAGGAACACTCAGTCTAGATCCCTCACATGCTCAGTTCACAATAAGGTTCGCAATCCTATGAGAATCTAATGGCGCTGACTGATCTGAAAGGAGGTAGAGCTTAGGAGGTAATGCTGATCACCTCCTGCTGTGCCACCCAGTTCCAACAGGCCACTGACCAGTACTGGTCCATGGGCCAGGGGTTGGGGACCCCTGCTATAGATTACCAGCCCCCTCAAGTCCCTGAGCTAATAAGAAGAGCCTCTTATTCTTCTCCCCAGAGCTCTCTCTGGTTGGCACACTCCCGGTACACCATCTTGCCTTCTGCTCACCTTTTCCTCCTCTGTGCTTTACCTCTAGACACAATGCACTCAAGACCTGGCATGTCTGCTACCTTGCTCAGCACCCTGCAGAGAATCTGTCCATGAAACTCTTGCCTTTCTGCCCCAGAGTTTGGGAGGGAGCCTGAAGCTAAGGAGGAAATACCGGAGTGCTCTCTGGAGCAAATAGAAATCATTTTATAGTCTTGTCTCAATTTTTTTTTTTTTTTTTTTGAGACAGGGTCTCGTTCTATCACCCAGGCTGGAGTGCAGTGGCGTGATTATTCTCTGCAGTCTCGACTCCCCAGGCTTAAGCGATTCTCCTGCCTCAGCCTCCAAGTAGCTGGGATTATAGGAACGTGCCACCACACCTAGCTAACGTTTGTATTTTTTGTGGAGACCAGGTTTCATCATGTTGCGTTGGTCTCGAACTCCTAGGCTCAGGCAATCCGCCTGCCTTGACCTCTTAAAGTGCTGGGATTATAAGCGTGAGCCACCACATCTGGCTTCATCTCACTCTTTAATTACAGCAGTACTGAAGTTTAGTCTTGAACCCTAGTCAGCTTTGCTGGGGTTCCACCCATCAACACAGTCTTAAGAGGATTCTTTCTCTCACAGTCTGAATTTAATTCCAGTACCCTCCATGCCACCCACCGGGTCCTGCTTCATCTTTGATGGATCCTTCTTGAGCTAATGTGCTGTAATCCAACTGCCTTTGATTTTTCCACTATCCTAAGATTTGCCCCTACCACTAGATGAACATCTTGGATAGCAAAGCAAATTTGATATTAACATTAGTAATGTCTAATGAGCTTCTGTTCTAAGCATTTTACATCTATTATCTCATTTAGAGTCCATACAACCCTATGTGGTAGGCTTTATTACTATCCCAATTATTTAATATTTCATTAATTATAATTACCATAATATTTTATATTAATTTATTTAATCATTTGACAAATATTTGTTGAACACCTACTGTTTGAGGCATTGGGGAGACAGCAGTGAAAAAACCATATAAAGTTCCTACTCTCATGGGGATTACCATTTCGTAATGGGATATAGACAGTTAACAAATAAACATGTGTATATCATATGGAGTGCCACGAAGTACAAAGAGAGCCTGCTGAGGGAACAGGTGATGGAGCCTGCTGAGGGAACAGGTGATGTCTTATTTAGGAGAGCTGGGGAACCCTCCCTCTCTAATAAGGTGACATCTGAGTAGAATCTTGAAGGAAGTGAGTCAGGGTTATAAATATTTAAAGAAGGTTCAAGGCAGAGGGAAGAGCTTCCTTAGTTTGTTCTAGAAATAGCAAGATGGCCAGTGTGGCTGGAGTAGAATGAGTCCAAGGGATAAAGGGAGGAGTTGAGGTTACAGAAGTAGTAGGGGTCATCTGGTAGGGTCTTATAGGTCATAGTGAGGATTTGGGCTTTGACTCCGTGTGAGATAGTAAGTCACTGGGAAGAAAAAAAGAAAGTCACCGGGGCTGTTATAGTAGGAGCCTTGGGCTTAGAAAGAACATGCTACATGTTCTGAGGAGAAGGGACTGTTAGGCGACAAGGGTAAGAAAGGAGGGACCATATGGGAGGTTACTGTAATAGTCCAGGTACGAGAGGGTGGGGACCAGGGTGGTGGACATAGGAGTGTTTGGAAGTCCTCAGGAGGGAGATGTATTTGTAAGGCTAACCCAACAGAATTTAGCTGATATCCTGGATGTGGGATGTGGCTCGTGCCTATAATCCTAGCATTTTGGGAGGCTGAGGCAGATTGTCTGAGGTCAGGAGTTCAAGACCAGTCTGGGCAACATGGTGAAACCCTGTCTCTACTAAAATACAAAAAATTAGCTGGGTATGGCGGTGTGCACCTGTAATCCCAGCTACTCAGGAGGCTAAGACAGGACAATCACTTGAACCCGGGAGGCAAAGGTTGCAGTGAGCCAAGACTGTGCCACTATACTCCAGCCTGGGCAACAGAGCAAGACTCCATCTCAAAAAAAAAAAAAAAAAAAAAAAAAAAGACGCATCAAGGATGACTCCAAGATGCTTTTGGTGGAAGCAAATTTCCTTTTACTGAGTTGTGGGAGACTGGGTGAAGACCAAATTTAGGTAGGGGTTCTGAGGAATTGGAAATAAAGAATTTAATTTGGGGCATGTTAACTTTGACATGTAGGTGGAGTTGCTGAGTAGGCAGCTGGATATATGAGTCTGAAACCAAGACAAAGAGAGTTTACATAACTTACCTAAGGTCACACAGCTAGTAGGAGGAGGGTGAGATATGAACCTAGGCCATCTAGCCTTTATAGTCTTGCTCTTAACTATTAACCACATCCTGCATCAGAACCCTTCACCTTCCTTTATGAAATGTTTTCATGTTGTTGGAGACACTTCTTATGTGTCATCCTTGTATTTTACCCCATTCCTGCAGCCCACGTGGTCTCAGTTTTCTTGCTTCCCATTGCGGGTTTACTGTTGAGGTCAGTTTACCTTCTAAAAATGTGTAGGATGCTCTACTAATGGCTATATGCTGGAAGGAAAAAATTGTTACAGAAAAATGAAGATATCTCTTCTTCTGCTCTTGGACCCTGGCTCAATTTAGCAGATCTGCAATAAGTAGAATGAAGAAACAAAGGAATCTCTTAGGAGATCACTGACTGACATTGACACCTTTCTTCTGCATTGCCTTAAAATCTGCGTAATTGTATTTTTTTCAATCCTGTTTTATTTGGGCTGAAATAAGTAGTAAAGAAGACAATAGTATTCATAAGACATATTAAGAACAGTGACCATGCGGTCTGGGGAGATACCCTTAGTGCTTACTTTTATGCCATATATCCACCGTGATAAAAATACTGTGAATAATGCTGTTACTAGCATATAACTATTCATACAGAAGATACGTAATAAATGAGTGACTCTTTCTTATGCTTTCCTATAACAGGGATTGAAACTCAATTCTCCTGGAGCTATTTTATCAAAGAAGAGAACACTAGAGCTGGCAGAGACTTTAGAGTTATTCCAGCCCAGGACCCTCATACATATTGTAGATGAGAAAACTGAGGACAGTTGGTGGCCAGGCTGGGAGAAGAGCCCAGACTCCCTAAGCCATAGCCCCGCTGTGCTGAGGGGCATATGGACTGTCTTTTTGTTAGGAACTGGGCCTGCTGCTGGCCAGGCTTTGTTTCATGAATTCCTCTGTCTATTCCTTCACCAGGCTTAATGGCACTTCTGGATGTTCTCACCACCTCCACGCTGCTGAGACGTTGCCACACTCCCAAGCTGTGGTTTGTTTTGCAGCTGTTCCAAGTGGGGACACCATACTGAGAAGTAATACCTCTGAGCTGCCTTGTGCTTTTTCTCTGACCCGATCATGTGGACATCCCCCCTGGGTGTCCCAATCTGTGGAGTTTCAATGACCTGCTCTCCCAATCCATCCAGCTCATAATGTCCTAAGTATTCAGAGGCTCAGCTTCGTTTCAGTCCATCAAGAGTTTATGTTTTATGAGAGAGTTTGAGATCGACTTCATCCCTATTACGCTCACTGTGAAAAGGTGCCAATGGAAATAAAAGAGCTCATACATCTAAATGATTTAAGTTAAGTAAAATAAAATTTTCCATTCTTTTGAATTAGGCCATTAAAACTATAGCTTAGTCTAAGTACAGTATTAATGAGCAATATCGCAGGAGAGTATTAATTTTGCATTTCCTGACATAAAAATTTAAAACATGCAATTTTAGCTTTGCTTTAGGTAATATTTTGTATTCCCTTGACTTTTATTTGGAAACCCCAGAAATTAGGGTAAAAATGGGATAGTTCAAAATCAGATGCACTGAACTCATATGTAAGTATATGCTACCTTCTCATCTCCGTGTTATATTGCAGACTTAAACCTAGACTTAAATTGCAGATCTAGGATCATGTGGCTTTTCATACCATCAAAGCATTAGTGGTAAAGGTTTATGTGAAATAGACCTTTTAGACCTGTTCGTTTAATACATTCTGCATTTCTACCTTTAATAGAAGGATGTTCTAATAAAGGTAGGCAAGGGTACAGATTGGGACCCCTAGAGGTTACATGGATAGCTTATTTACAGCCCAATGCTAATGGAGTAGTGATGTTGAGGCAATATGCCATCCACGCAGCTGGAGCCGCTCTTCTGGTCCTAAGTCATGTGTAAGCTCCAGGATCTAGGCTCTGCAGAAGTCGGAGAATCCCTGAGACTGTGGGAAGACTGTAGGTTACTCACTGGTGCAGGTGCTTTGAGAAGTCTCATAGTTTTCTTTTGGCTTTAGACACTACAAATCACATCAAATCAGAGGTGTAGAATTATACACCAGAGGGCTTTTCAGCCACCAGAGCAACCCTGTCCAGCAATTGCTATCTTGGAACAATGGCCATGTCCTTAATCAGGCAATCCAATTAGCCACACACAAATTATGAAGTCGATGTACGTAAAGCAATTTGTCTGCAAAAAATTTAAAACCTCCCCTAAGAATTTGCAATCAAGGAAAACCCTTTTCTCCTTCACTTTTTTTTTTTTAAATAGAAAGTTGGACACAGGACAGAATAAGGCAAACATTTCTAACATTGAATGTTGCCTAAGAGATTCTAAAGTATCAGCCAACATTTTGTTTGAGTAAGTTGTGAGTGAGAGAGGAACACAGAGGATAAGATTGGTGGTTTAATTGCATCATGTTCCTTAACAAGAGATGGCAAATATTGTATTTGATAAAAAATAGATGATGTCTTATTTCCATTGTTATCTAGTCATGCAATGAAAGATTGCTTGTCATAGCCTGCAGCACTGTCAGTCACAAAGGAGCAAAGTTAACCCTAATTTTCCTGATATTTGCAGCACTCAGCTTCTCTGAGGGTAAAAGAATAACTAGGAAGAAGCCTGCATGGCAGGGCATTTGTGCTTTTTTAGTTTTCCATTTAGTCCATGCACAATAACCATTTGTGTATTTTTCTTGACCAGGCACAAATCACCTTGTATTTAAAGATGTCTAAGAATTCTCAGGCCGGGTGCAGTGGCTCATGCCTGTAATCCCAACACTTTGGGAGGCTGAGGCAGATGGATCACAAGGTCAGGAGTTCGAGACCAGCCTGGCCAACATGGTGAAACCTCGTCTCTAGTAAAAAATACAAAAATTAGTCAGGCATGGTGGCATGGGCCTTTAATGCCAGCTACTCAGGAGGTTGAGGCAGGAGGATTGCTTGAACCCAGGAGACAGAGGTTGCAGTGAGCCGAGATCACGCCACTGCACTCCAGCCTGCGCAACAAGAGTGAGACTCTGTCTCAAAAAAAAAAATAAAATAAAATAAGAATTATCTTATACTCCAACTCTTTAACAAAAAGGAAATCTGCTGCCTGTCTTACAGGGTTTTCTTGCTAGATATAGTTTCAGAGATGGAAAAGCGTTCCTAAAGTAAAATCTAAACTTCATTTCACACATGAAGATTCTGTGGCTCAGGAGGTAAAAATGATGTGGTTAAGATTATATACCCAGTCATTAGAAGACTAGGGATTAAGTTTCAGGGTACCTGACTCCATGGCCTGTCCTTTGATACTACTGTGAACCAAACTGGACAGGAAAATTGGTCAGGGATGAGGGCACGACTTCCAGGAGACTGTATTTATGGATACCTGTGCATAGAAATGAAAACATTTCTATTTATGTCTTCCTTATGCTGAGCATTCATAGGTCCTCGACAACAAAACCCTTATGAGAGCTTTGGAATTTATTTTATAGTCAGATAAAGCACATAAATATGAGATTTTTTATAGGTTAGACCCAGATTAATCAAGTCCAGCATTCTCTCTCTCTCTGTGGAATACGCCACAAATCACCACAGCTCCTCTTAATCATTTATGAATCTCTTATAACATAGATGTTTTGAAATTAACTTTACTCTTGCTATATAAAGTATAACTGTCTTTTGCTGCACCTAAATATGCCCCTTGCAAATTCAGTCTGTGTCTCCGAGTACCCTAGAATTTAAGGCACAAGTCAGTTTTCAGCATATCCACTCCCACATTTACAGATTGAAGATCCTACTATTTAAGCCTTTATGCAGTGGCCTCTCATTGCCCAGTCGGTGTGACTGTCCTATTCTGAGCTATTTCTAGCTCCACTTTTCAAAGGCTGGGGAAAGTTAAATCAAGTGAAATGATGGCTTTTCCAAGTTCTCCTGAAAGTCACTGGCAAAGCCAAGAACAAAGGCTTCTGATTCTCAATTAATTTCTAACTCCCAGTCACAAATGTCCTATTATAAAAAACGTGCTTTTTGTTTGCTTGGCAATTTGCTAGTAAAGGAATCCAAGTCAAAAATCCAAATGTCAATAACCTCAGCGTTCAACGGCAGAGGCACAACTTCTGATATGAATGGAAATTCATTTTGGGATATGGTGGTAGACTATCAAAGCATGATTAAAAGGGGAATGTTTCTACTGATGTTGAAAGCCTTAATGATTGAGCAGGAAAATTCAAGAAGAGAGTGAAGACATCAGATCACTATTTTTCTGTTGTTCAGGGTAGCGTCTTTGGTATGCAGTCATTGAAAGCCCTCCATTTTATGTGAGGAAATATATTTTTTATTTCCCTCAACATCTTAACATTGTTGAGGCTTCTCTCCAGGTTGGGGAGGCTGGATACTCTACCAAACGAAATGCTGAGTGGAGATGAGAAAGGAAAAGAAAAAAAAAAAAAAAAAAAAACAGTATTTTTGCTGACAGGGATATTTTAAAAACCAACACAGTTTCATATGTATTTATTAAGTGCCTACTATATGCCAGTTACCAAGCTAGGCTCTGAGGAAATAGAATGAGTAAAACACAGATGTCACCTGTGTTAGATAGGCTATTTGGTCACAAGTGGTCAAAAACCAACATAAACAGGCTTGAGCAAAAACTCCGTTAAGTGGTTCACATAACATAAAAATTCAGGCCATTGCTTGACCAGAGTTCAAACAATGTCACCAGGTCTCAATTTGTCTCTTCCACCTCTTAGCTCTGCCTTCTAACTCGTCCACTCTATTTTAAAAGAAGGATTGTGTGTTGCAACATGTTTTCATTGATCCAGGACGTCCCACAGGGAAGGTGCAGAATTTCTTAGTATCTTATTGGCTGGGTCACATTCCCACACCGGGGGATGCAATGCTTTGACTGATTTTTTTTCTAGTTCCATCCAAACTCCTTGGGCCCTACAGGAGGAAGTTGTTCTTCAGAAGAAAATTAGGATACCATTACCACGGGATGAAAGGATGTTGAACAATCAATTTCTGTTCTACTCTCCTTGAGGAGCATATGTTCTGGTGGAGATCAGTTAGTTGTCATTTCCACTGCCCTCCTCCTGGGAAACTGTGAAGCATACAGAAGAGCAAAAAGGGTTACGGTGGTCGGGCATGGTGGCTCACGTCTGTAATCCCAGCACCTTGGGAGGCCGATGCAGGCGGATCACCTGAGGTCAGGAGTTCGAGACCAGCCTGACCAACATGGAGAAACCCCGTCTCTACTAAAAATACAAAATTAGCTGGGCATGGAGCTGGCTGCCTGTAAACCCAGCTACTTGGGAGCCTGAGGCAGGAGACTCGGTTGAACCTGGGAGGTGGATGATGCGGTGAGCCGAGATCGCACCACTGCATTCCAGCCTAGGCAATAAGATTGAAACTCTGTCTCAAAAAAAAAAGAAAAAAAGAGTTACGGTTATTAACAACTTAGAAAGATCCATCAGCAGGTTGTCATCTGCTGACTGGAGACTCCCTAAAGTGGACACACACACACAAGATTGTGATGAACTTATGTTTGTTTTAATCATCCCACCAAAATTAGCATTGTGTCCATCAAGTAATCATTGCTTTGTCCCTATGTGTACGAATATTTCTTTTCCTGCCATCTTTCACCTCCCTGACTTCTCATTTTTTAAAAAATATTCACATTTTATATTTTCCTCTGAATTTCTGCCTCTCCTTCCCATTTAGGTCTTAGTCATATTGCATACCTAAATTTTGCAGAGCTGAATTTTCAACAAATTAGAGTGCATTGTTTGTTCCTTTGTTTTAATTCTTGGGAACATTTTGGGAGACAGGCTATACAAAAGACCTGATGTGCCTCAAAGCTGTAATATATTATCAGGTTTGAAATGCTAATAAGAGTCTATGGAAAGAACAGTTAGTTTAAAAGAAATAGTGAACTTAAGTAGAAAGAAAAAGCAAATTTTGAAGAGATGTGAAAGGTATTCCCCAAAAAAGGGTTACAGTTTAATAATACTGGGACAGTCCATTATGGAAAAGAAAGAAGTATTTAAGATTCAGTTGGGGAGGCTATAGACTCAATGTTATTTCCTATAATAAAAAACCCCATAGGGTTGTTAAACTAGCCTTGTAGAAGAGTGTCAGTGACCTGGAGAACAATAGCAAGCACAGATGTGTGAAATGCATACACAGCTCACCACAGCAAGGCATCCAAAGTGGGTCACGGCACTGGAACCATTATTAAACATGTTAGGGGGTAGATGGGAACTCATTTTGGGGTTAACATAAACTTTTTGCTTGACCATCTTACTACCGTGGGGTGCTTTATAGACCTTGGCAGCGAATTTTAATGTGTGGCTCATTAGAAGAAATGGAATGTTGGGATTTATTGGATAATACTTGAGAGAAATCTCTCCTGGGGAAATTTTGTGCTTTGCCAAGAAAGACAGTTCTTTGATAAGAATAAAAATAATAACTTGTTCCAGCACCTTCCTCCAGGACAATAATATTATCTTGATTTAAGTCATGCCTTTTTCTTTGTAGGAGCTCAAACTGAGTTTTATGTGGAACATTATTTCTGTTTATCATCACAAATTCCCTTTGAGGAAAGTAAGGGGTAGGCATTACTATTCCTATTTTAAAGTTGGGGAAACAGAAGCTCAGAGAAGGACAAATAAATCCCACTGCTTTAATACGCAGGTGACAGCTTAGTGCAAGTCCAAATATCTGTCGTTAATCTAAAGAAGCTAAACCAGCTCCCCAAAGCTGTATGATAATCTTTTTCTTTCTCTCTCTCTCTCTCTTCTTTTTTTTTTTTGAGACAGGGTCTTCCTCTGTCACCCAGACAGGAACGCAATGGCATGATCATAGCTCACTGCAGCCTCGAATTCCTGAGCTCAGAATATCCTCCCACATCAACTTCCCAAAGTGCTGGGATTACAGGTGGGAGCCACCACAGCTGATCTGTATGATCATTCTTACGAGATCACACTCTAGTTCATAGGAGACTCGAGAACCATCTCTTGCTTTGGATGCCATGAAAGAGAAATCTGAGCCATTATATTTCAGTGTTGGATATGATGAGTTTGTGTCTAGTTTCCCAGCTGCTTATATGTGGTTTTGGTCTTATTTGCAGGTTGGTTCCTTCTTTTTACCCAAGTGGGAGTATGTGCCCCAGTTTGGACTTTACCTCAGAACTCCAAACTCTTAGCTTTCTGATTTTTCATTTTTAAAATTAAGGAATAGGGGGGTTACCTCCTATTTGCTTCCACTCCCTTCTCTCAACTCTCAGGGAGCCTTGTTGCCCTACTCTGTGATTTTCCCACTGAAGATTTACCAGCCCCAGGTGTGAATCAAATTGAAAACCATTCTCCCAGAACTAGGCCCACACCCTGTATGGCCTGACAGTCTTAGCAGAATCCCCTGCAGACCAAACACGCAACTGACGGTTGCTATTAGGTCCTAAAGACACAACCAACAGAGTCTAATGCATCAGCAGTTCTAAATCTTGGTTACTCTTGAGAATCACCTGTGAAGCTTGAGAAATATATTGAGGCCTAGGCCCTGCTTTCTAGTAATTGTAATTTAACCAGTCTAAGGTAAAGCTGAGGTCTTAGTAGTTTTGTAAATGTTCTCTAGGGTTGACAGCCATAGACCTAAGTCCTGAATGTGATAGTCTGTATCTGTGCCATCACGAACAGTCCCTCATCCTTTGTAAGTGCAAGGGATCATAATGAAATATAGAGCATTGTGAAGCTGTTCCTATGCAATGCACTCCATGTACGTTCTCTTATTGATTCTCACGATAACCCTGTGGGATAGTTACTTTTATGATCTTCATCTTTCAGATGAGGAAACCGAAGCATAGAGAGGTTGAGCAAATTGCCTAAGATTACACCTCTAGAAATGACCAAAGGTGTCTCTTTGGCTCCAAAGCTGAGGTACGTCAGCCCCTATACTACAAAATATTTGCAGCCACGTAAGCTCTGAGTCTCTAAGTTACAGCTTGTGTTGCTTCTGGTACTCTCAATTCGGTAGTTGTAATCTCTCCAAGTCCAGGCAGAAACAGCAAGAAGACACTAAGGCAAAGAAAACACTTAGGGAAAAATATTTTTTTATCTGCATTATGGAAGCCAAGCTATTCATGCCTCCAGCCTATCTCTAAACAGGAACAGAGAGAACAAGACTCATTGACATTGTAAGTCCTGTTCTCCAGTGCAGCCTCTCACAATCCACTCCCAGTTTCAGGTCCCTCCTCAACCATAACTCATATGGTAAGAAATGGGAACCTTCATAGGAGCAAATTCAATCTCCAAGGCTGCACAGGATATTAGTTTCTGAGTTTTAATGTTTCTGTGGCATGCAGTGCCTACTCAGAGCATCAAAAACTGTAAGGGTGGACCCTGGCTTTCACTAGCACCCTGACCCCAAAAATATCTTTATTGTCCCATTTGATGGATAGGCAAGTGCAAGATGACAGTGGGCTAGGTCATTGCATGATGAAGAACAAGTAAGGGGTAGAAATCTTAACCCAAGAGCTTTGACTCCATCTTCCTGCTAAACTGTTCCCCAGTCAATGTCAGATGACTGTATGCTGGTAAGTTCGGGGATGGGGAAACCTTAAGATGATCTCTGTCAGGTGCCTCCACCAACATTTGCGTGTGACACTTAGTTGAATTGGGCATTAAAGTCAGGCTTCCAGGAAAAAGTATAGCCTGACACCAAGAGTTGAAAAAGAGGGAGAGGGAGGGGATGGCCGGGGCACTAGGGCAGTTATGGACTAATTATATTTAAATAAATATTTTAATTTTAATTTTAAAAATGTAGCATGGCCTCTTTCTTCTCCTGAAATACTGACCAATACTTTCCCCTGCCCCCCCACTCCTTGTAGTTTTCCCCACTTCTAGCCCCAATTCCAAAATATAGGATCCCAGGATATCCCCATTTTCTATAGCAGAAGAGCAGCTTTGTAACTAAGTAATTCTAACTCATTGGGCTCAAAATACATGTAAACAGAAATGGACAGGTTTTACTGTCAAGGTTAGGGTAACCAAGTGTCCTGATTTGCCCCATTCTGTCAGTTTTACGATGGAAAATCCTGCTCCCGGGCAATGCTTCCGTTCAGGGCAAACTGGGAGGGGTTGTTGTCTCCACGTAATGTCCAGCTCCCTGATTTTATGGTGAGACTCCATTACAGGAGAGAATACTTGCTGCAGTTTATTCATAACTACTTGCAGCTTCCTTTTCTAGTTGTTATACAAATGCTCATTGAAACTTGCTCTGATCCCAGAGGAGCTACAGGGGTCGGGCCCTGCTGGCGCATCTATGAATTAGGTGAGGAGAGAATGATTTTCTACAGCCAGTTTTGAGTCAGGGCTAATTTTCAAAATAGCACATTCTCCTGCCTCCTGAGACATTGAGGTAGCCGTCTGGTTCTCGTGAATGCATTTGTGTTACCCAAGAGTGTAAACAGCCGTTAGTTCTTGGTGAACATGAGTTCTCTCAGGCAGTTGTGAAACACCTTGCATTGTGACTGCAGGAGACTGTGCTGCTATTCCAACTCTTCCTAATGTAATGCGGAAATTATTGTTGATATTTAGTGACAAGGTCTTTCCTGGGGAAGAATAAAGATCAGAAATCCCACTTTCCTCCTCAGCATCTTGCTTTCCTTTCCTTCCAAAATATGTAATTCCACAAAGATAATTTTAAAAAATCTCTCTTCTGAGGCAAAAGGGCATTATTATATTTAAGAGTCAAAATGTAACCCATTGAACTCTGCTGTTTTCTGCTCAGAGAAAAAAACTAAGGATAAACCCAGAATTTATAATTGCATTTTAACAAAAATTTGGGTTTAGCTAGGCACGGTGGCTCATGCCTATAACCCCAGCACTTTGGGAGGGCGAGACAGGTGGATCACTTGAGGTCAGGAGTTCAAGACCAGCCTGGCCAACAGGTGAGATCCTCATCTCTACTAAAATACAAAAATTAGCTGGGCATGGTGGTACACACTTGTAATCCCAGCTATGTGTGAGGCTGAGTCAGGAGAATAGCTTGAACCCAGGAGGCGGAGGTTGCAGTGAGCTGAGATTGCACCACTGCACTCCAGCCTGGGCAACAGAGCGAGATTCCATCTCAAAAAATAAATTGGGTTTAAAAAGATCAATACTATTAAAGATAATTACTGAACATGTATCATTTTAATATAAATTTTTTTCATTCATGGCTAATTTCCTCTTTCTTATTTTGGGGGTAAGGTGTAATCAGCATTTAATACTCACTTTCTTATGGGACGAGACTAAGGCAACACTTTTAAAGAAGACCATTACTGTTTCTACAACTTCATCCTCAGTGTTCGAGTTACTCAGTTTTAGAGTTGCTGAATGTTAAAAACAGATGTAAGAGCACTAAACATAAAGTTAAGGGTACAGGATGCAGAGGGGTGATACAGTTGAGTCATTTGAATAAGAGTCATTGAGCACTTACTGGCTACAATGTGTTGAGCTTGGGCTGCTCAAGATTATAGAGCTTGGAAAAATGTGTGTTCTTCCATGTTTACCGAATGCAGGAATAGCAATGATGCACCACCTAGGCTTTAGAATGAAAGCCAATTTTGTTGTTGTTGTTGTGAAATGATTTTATATTTAGAATCTTATATTTACTGTTAGGCACATTTAAAAATTAAGTCCCTTAAAATGTTTCCCTACTGTGAAAATTGGCTGGGACTAAGATACCGGTTGAAGAGCACAGCAGATTCAGGGCGCAGAGACAGTGCTGGCGTGCCACTTGATTCTGGCTCACCTCCGATTAGGCAATTAGTCGCACATTATTTGAGGACCCAATTTACTTTTACATTTCAAAGTTGTAAAAGGCAAAATGATTTTTTTTCACTTCTTAATTATGAGTAATAAAATTTTAAGGGAATATAAAGTTTAACTTGTCTGTTAATTGAGGGGAAAAAGCCATGCTAAATCAGTCAAGAACAGAATGGTCACCGAAGAAACTCAAAAGAAACTGCCTGTGAGGATCCCGTTTGCTATTTTAATTAGCATCTGTCAATTAGAAGCAAATGACAGCAGGGAAGGAATCCTGATTAATAAAATCATCATTCCAATTTGAAAGAGAAGGTCAAATAGAACACAATGTCCCATTTGACATCGTTTTGAGGGTCTTATACACCTACATTTCTGGAACCCTCTTTTAGAGCTCTTGAGACCAGTCTGTTAATCTGACCACTCAATTAACTCTGGGTATAATTAACTGCCTGCACGGCCCTGACTGGCACCAAGGCTCACTGTCAGCAAGATTAGCATCTGGCTCACGTGAGGAGGGTGACATGGTTTCCTCTCTTGCATACTGACTGAGGGATAGGAGGGAGGAGAGGTTATGAGTCACTCCCTGATTCCCATGTCTCTAGAATACGGCTGTTCCTTTATGAATTTGTCCAGAGCATGCAGGGGACCTATGAGAATATTATCTGGTTTGTGAACAAATTTCACTGTGCAATGGGACCAATTTCAGCAACTAGTTTGGCAGCGAAACTATTCTAAGTCATCAAAGAAAGGCTTCTAAGCATAAGTGATATTTAGTCACTGAGAAACAGCCAGCCTAGTTTTCAACCCCTCCTGTGAAATTAGTAAGCAGGGCATCTGTCTGCATCTTAACAAACAAGGTGCAGATGCCAATCAGCGCTCAGCAGGGCTCTGTCAAATGCTGGCTGGTAATCCGCTGCTTCCAAGGCCCTCCTTTCTCCAGGCTCAGCGCAAAGTAAAATCTCAATTTGCTGGCCAAATATAACTTTATCCATCCAAACTTCTGCTACTGAAGCAATGCTCTGGCTAGAGGACTTGATCATTTCAATGACAGTGGATTATGACAATAGCCTCAGCCTGCCTCTCACACACTCCCTACCAGACCTCCCCACTACATACACCTTTTTCTATTCTTTCTTTTTTTATAATTTTACTTTAAATTCTGGGATACATGTGCAGAATGTGCAGGTTTGTTACATAGGTATACATGTGCCATGGTGGTTTGCTGCACCTATCAACCTTTCATCTAGGTTTTAAGCCTCGCATCATTAGGTATTTGTCCTAATGCTCTCCCTCCTCTTGCCCCCCACCCCCTAACAGGTCCCGGTGTGTGTTGTTCCCCTCCCTATATCCATATGTTCTCATTGTTCAACTCCCACTTATGAGTGAGAACATGAAGGGTTTTTCTGTTCCTATACATACACCTTTTTCTAAGAAGGTAATGGGGAACAAGGAGGCACACCAGCTGTAAAATAACATTAAAACAGGAACCATGTGGAAATATCCCGATGAATGATGAACCTAAGAAATCTGTTTTGAAATGTGAAGATAGAATTTACTTCAGTAGTAACTGATGGGAGAAATTGACATCATTGATGAAAACTTCACAAATTCCAAGAGCTCAGTTGACTCAGGAAGCCTGGTGGGGTTTAGAAGTAAGGGTATGAAAGAAAATTGTTCTTTTCTAAAAGAGGGAGGAAAAGATATTTCTTTTCCCCTGGGCCAGGGGTCCTCAGTCCCTGGGCCACAGACAGATGGTAGTCTGTGGCCTGTTAGGAACTGGGCCGCACAGCAGGAAGGGAGCAGAGGGCGAGCGAGAGTGAGCAAAGCTTCGCTGTATTTAAAGCTGCTCCCCATGGCTTGCATTACCACCTGAGCTCTGCCTACTGCCAGATCAGTGGCAGCATCAGATTCTCAGAGGAGAGCGAACTTTTTGTGAACTGTGCATGCGAGGGATCTAGGTTGCATACTCCTTATGAGAATCTAATGCCTGATGATCTGTCACTGTCTCCCATCATCCCCAGATGGGACTGCCTAGTTGCAGGAAAAGAAGCTCAGAGCTTCCACTGATTCTATATTCTGGTGAGCTGTATAAATATTTCATTCTGTATTACAAAGTAATAATAATAGAAACAAAGTGCACACTATATGTAATATGCTGAAATCATCCAGAAACCATCTTCCCACTCCCGGTCTGTGGAAAAATTATCTTCCATGAAACTGGTCCCTGGTGCCAAAAACGTTGGGAACCACTGCCCTAGGATACGTTCTGATTGGAGGTCATTAGCATAGGGATGCAGGAAGCTGGCTAGCTAGAAGCAAAAAATTTTATGTGATTTGGTATGGAGATCATATTTGGCTTTCTTTGGTTCATCCTGAGTTGGAAGCAGAGGGAACCAAAAATAGGGCAGCCGGCAGACATTGTGCCAGTCTTGATTTTTCTGGGGCAATTGTTGCAGAGATTAGGATTTCGCTTCCTGAAATGATGTCTGCAGAGGTTACGGGTCAGACTTCTGTTGGCATAGATGGTTTGTCTACTCTCCATTTATGTATTCAGTCTGTCAAAAACAGATCCCAGGACTGGTGCGGTGGCTCATGCCTGTAATCCCAGCACTTTGGGAGGCAGAGGCAGGTGGATCACCTGAGGTCAGAAGTTTGAGACCAGCCTGACCAACATGGTGAAACACCATCTCTATTAAAAATACAAAAATTAGCCAGGCATGGTGGCAGGTGCCTTTAATCCCAGCTAGTTGGGAGGCTGAGGCAGGAGAATCACTTGAACCCGGGAGACACAGGTTGCAGTGAGCCAAGATTGTGCCATTGCACTACAGCCTGGGTGACAGATCAAGAGTCTGTCTCAAAAAAACAAAAATAAAACAAACAAACAAACGGAAAAACAACCAGATCCCATATTTGGCTAAGGATTCCTACTAAACAAGGATGAAATGTTTTAGCTAAATTCTTTAACTATAACAGTTTTCTATAGTTCTCAAGAATAATAAGAGTTAATAAGAGTATTGATAGAGGAGGAGAATAGAATAAAAAAAGAGAGAGATACATTTTAAAATCTAAGTCATAATGGAAGGTTTTAAAACCTGTCAGCTGCTCTGCTAGCCTGAGTGGGTCAGGCTTTTCTCATTTGACTTCAAATTGAAGGTGGCCCCAATTCACCTTTTTCCCTCTCCCTTTTGGACTGCATGGCTTATACCCACAGAAATGTCCAAAAGCTTAAGCCAGGAAATGGACATAATGGTCTTTGAGGATGTGGGTATGAAATTTACTTAGAAGGCGTAGGCTTTTCTGGCTCCTGCTCAAAGGAGCCCCTACAGAGATGTGATGCTGGAAAAACGCTGTAGGAATCTGGCCTCAGTAGATTGTGAGATTCAACTTAAAACCCATGAGTCAGTTGTTCAGCAGGATATTCACGAAGAAAAAAATTCCAATGAACAGAAAGTAGTAAGAATAACAAGGAATAACTCCTGGTTCTCCATTTTAGGAGAAAACTGGGAATATTATGTCATTAAAATTCAGCACAGAACAAGGAGAGACATTTGAGAAGTCATATGTAGATAGCATCTATAAAAGTAATGAATGTGATCAGTGTGGAAAAACCTTCAGACATTTTCCAAACCTTAGCGTGCTGAAGAGAACCCCTGTTGGGGTCTAAGCCTATAAAAATGTATGTGGAAAAGCCTTTATGGATCATTCCTCCCTTAAGAATCATGTCAGATCTCACCTGCACACAAATTCTATCATTGTAAGGAATATGGACAAGCCCGCTGTTTTCACTCATATTTAAGGATTTCTGTAAGTAGTCATGATGGAGATAAGTGCTATAAATGCAAGGAATGCTGGGAAGCCTACTGTTGCCCCTGATCTTTCAGGGCACGTGTGAGAGGTCACACTGGAAAAGTGCAGCATATATGTAAATAAAGAATGTGGGGAAGGCTTTGGTCATTCTTCATATATGGCAGGCAGACTCTAAGATATCCCCCAAGGATCTCGGCTTCCTGGTATTTACATTGTTGGGTAATTGCCCTCCCTTGAGTTTTGGCTGGCCTAATAATTTGCCTGTAACCAGTAAAATATGGCAAAGGTGATAGGATTTCACTTTCATTATGTGGCTGCATAAGATTGTGACTTCCATCTTGCTAGCAGACATTCTCCAATGACGGCTTTGATGAAGCAAGCTTCCATGTTGGAGAGACCCATTTGGTAAGCAACTGAAGGTGGCCTCCAGCCAACAGCTACCAAGGAACTAAGGTTCTCAGTCCAACTATCTGCAAGGAACTAAATCCTGCCAACAACCATGTGAGTTTATAAGCAGATTCTTCCTCAGTTGAGCTTGCAGATGAGACCCCAGCCCTGTGATATCTTGAGGCAGGCTTTGCAAGACCATGAAGCAGAGGACCTAGTAAGTCACGCTCAGACTCTTGACCCACAGAAACTGTGAGATAATAAACATATGTTGTTTTAAACTGATAAGTTTGTGGTCATTTGTTATGTGACAATAGGTAACTAATACATAGTCCTTCACAACAATTGAGGCTTCACAGTAGAGGGACGGCTTGTGAATGTAAAAATTGTAGAATAGAAAGATCCTTAATGAGTTTTTAAAATTTACATGTGAGAACATACACTGGAGACAAACTGTCAAGATTTAAGGAATATGACCAAGATTTTGCTTGTTCTATATACCTTAAGACATGTGAGAATTCACACTTGAGAAAACACACGAGGGAGAGCCTTCACTAATTTCTTACCTGTTATTGTACATGTAAGAGGTCACACTGTAGATAAATCATGGGACTGTAGAGTTGGAATTTTTCCATAAGTCATTTTCAAATCTTAGGTAACATGTGAGATCTCAGGCTATGGAGATTTCCTATAAATATGAAAAATGTACAAAAGTCTTTAGTTGTCCATTATTCCTAGGACATGTAGAGAACTCTGCTAGAGAGAAAGCCTTCATGCACAGCATTTCACTTATTGTGTGCAAAAAATGCCAAGAGAAAAATCTTATAAAAGAAAATCTTTTTAGACTACAAATATGGTGCAGTGTATACTGCTTAGGTGATGGGTATACCAGAATCAAATTACCACTAAATTACCACTAATTACCACTACAAAACTTACTCATTAACACTTTGGGAGGCTGAGATGGGCAGATCATGAGGTCAAGAGAGCGAGACCATCCTGGTCAACATGGTGAAACCCTGTGTCTACTAAAAATACAAAAATTAGCTGGGCGTGGTGCATGCCTGTAGTCCCAACTCTTCGGGAGGCTGAGGCAGGAGAATCACTTGAATGTGGGAGGCAGAGGTTGCAGTGAGCCAAAATTGTGCCACTACACCACTGCAGCCTGGCAACCGAGTGAGACTGTCTCAAAAACAAAAACAAGAACTTACTCATGATGTAACCAAATGCCAAATGTACCCAATAACTTATGGAAAAAGAAAATTAAAAAAATATTCAGGTACTCCCCAAAAAAATCACATTTACCCCCCAAATATGTACATATATTATGCATTAATTTTTAAAGATGCTTTATTGTTAAAAATGCTAATGAAATGATGAAATGAGCATATACTGTTGGAAAAAATGGTATTAAGAGACTTACTTGACACAAGGTTGCCACAAACCTTCAATCTGTAAAAAACACAATATCTGTGAAGCACAATAAATTAAAGTACAATAAAACAAGTTATCACATACTCATAAAAAAAGAAAATCCTTTTAAAATGTGAATTTCCTTTATCAATACTCATCCTCAAAAAATTGATTCCCAGCTCATTAATTTCCACTTTTTATGTTCCAATATAAAGAATAAGTTGATAAATATCCCTTTAAGAGCCTTTCAGCAGTAGCATGTAAATTTTGATATTCAGTGTTTTGATTATGTTTGGGTTATATAGAGATTATTTTATTTCTACTAGAAAATACTTTGAACTTACAGGTGATTTGTGTATTTTTTTCATTATCCCACTTTTTATGTTTTTTTCTCAGATTATAAAAGAATATGAATGTATTGTAGAGCATTTATTTTTAACAGTGAAATATAAAGTTAAATTCATTTGGCATCCGCCATTGTTAATATTTCGGGTTATTTATTTTCAGCTTGCTTTCTGTGCAAAAGGAAAGGTTTTAAATATGGTGAAAAAAGTGAATATAGGGAGAATTCATTGAAAGGAAGAGAAAGTCTTTTCTTTTGTGAATAAAATAATTTATCCCTTGAAGTTGATGGTAGTAAATGGTAATAGAGGGCAGAGACTGAATATGTACAGTGAGACACGTGGACTGTGCTCCTAGAATACTAAAAAAATCACGTTTAGTTACGTTTCACCTTGTGAAAGCAGTTTTGAATTTTTTTTAACTTATTTTAAGGCCTAGGATGGAAATACCATATCATTTTTCTTTTCCATCATTGTGGTTCCTGCAGCAGCATAAACAACCTACCCTTGCTTAGCCCTTGAGAAACTGTATTTCTGTCTGGGAAAGTGGACCCCCAATCCCAAGTGTGGCAAATATCTGTTGTGCCTCCTCCTCAGCCAGTTAGGGAACTATTTTAGATGCACAGTCCCCTCCATACTTTATAATTTAAAACAGATTATTTGCTTTTCCAAGTATAATGATGACAGAAAAATGTTAGTATGTTGGCAGTTACTATAGTAACCAGGAACAACTTAACTTCTTTTAAATGGGAAATGGACACTTACTTCTAAGTTTTTGCTTCATTTTCGGAAGCCAAGATGCAGTCATATGCTCTGTAACGATTCCACACCTGAATGGTATACCATAAGTTGTGTGTGTTTGTGTGTGTGTGTGATTTGTGCATGCACACATATGCATAAATATTAATACAAAACCCATATGAGACACTGATCATAGCTCATTTTTGAACTGAATTACTTTCTGACAGACATGTGAAATTAATTGAAATGCAAACAATATCCAAGAGATAGATTTAACACATGGCTTCTTTTTATTATGTTTTTTTTTTTTAACTTACGGGAAACAGTTCCTTCTCTTAAAGGACTAAAGGATGCTTGATAACTTTGAGTCTTGCAAATGCATTTCTTTCAGAGAAAAAGAATGAACTCTCATTAGTGAAATGACTGCCAATATTTACATTATTCTGGGCAGCCTGAACTGGAGCACGGAGGATAAAGGTGAATGGGAAGAAGTCAGGTATTTTTAATCAGGACCAAAATAAACATCAAGAGACAACCTGAAATGTGAAATAAATCTGATAGCCAAGTATGTCCAATCTGAACCATAGACGAACAGGTTGAGTACAGTAAAGTAATTTGGTTCTTGGAAAATGCACTTTGAAATAGACAGCTTTATAATGTAGAATGATTGAAAGACTTTGAAATTCCAGGCAAAGTCATAAAAATATTCCTGCTTTTAAAAAAATATTCCTGTGCAAATCTATCATGGCATTTTAAGGAGTGCTGACTCCATAAATTGTGACTTTTATCAACAGCACTTCAATAATGTTCAGAAAATAAACTTCACAGGAAAACCTCGGGTGTTCAATTAGTGTTAAACGTTTTAGGGCAGAAACTGAGATAATGAAATTATGAGGACAATGGCAGCTTAACGTTTTGTGGCTCACAAGAGATTTATGCATTCCAATATAACCTCAAGCTACGCATATGGCATAATAAAAAAGAATGGATTCCTGACAAGGCAGGGAATTTGCCTGTACTTGTCTTAATACTAGTTCTTTGTCTTAACGAAAGACTAAAAAAACCCTGCCCCTAACTTACTTCCAGTACAAATTCAGGCTTTACTTCTCCCCAATCCCTGCTCCCCCATTATTACTCAGATGACATTTGAATGGAATATACCTTCTTTCATAAGAATTATTTTCTTTTTAATGTAAATTACATTAGACTTACAGTGGGTCCTATGGAAATTGCTGGTCTAAAAAAAAAAAAGTAGTAGAGAAATGCCTGGCCTCTGTCTAAACAAGGGCAAGTGCTCACCCTTGCACAAGGTTCTAGTGCTTTAGTGGGAGATTAAAACCGAATCAATGGTGGTAACAGCCTGTGACAGCATCATCTGGCTGTCCTCTCACCCTGCTTGCTAGCCCTGGCATAGATACGTTTTTTGGGGGGGGGGGGGGGGGGTGGGAGTGGTCCATCTTGGAGTGCCCCTGTGGAGCTTTTATGATTTCTCTCAAGGACAATTAGGTTGGAGGACTGCTGGGAAAATTGCAAAGCCCTAAGAAACATTTCCATGTCTGACTATCAGGCATCCCCTAGTAGTCTGCAAAAATTAAAGAACTGCATGCAGCCAGACGGCCAGAGGGTTTGTTCCTAGTGGACATCTGAAATGACTTAATAGAGTCCAAAATGATAATTTGGAAATGCTGGTTGACTTTTCTTTTGTTGGCTAAGTGTACTCTTCCAAGGTTAGGGGGTTGTGTCAGTAAGCTAGGGTAGTGCCTTCGTTGTAGAAGATTACCCTTAGGTAGAAATTATCTCTTGATTACAATGACCTTGTTAAAGTCTAGACTTCTCTTTTGAATAACTGTTACTATGCAAGATGAAGTTTACGGTCATGTATCAATACACATGGTCCATCATCCAAACACAAGTTCTTATAGGGGTAGAGGAATTAAAATTTACCAGAGGTAAGTTCTCTGAAATTCTACATCGAATGAAGGTTTGGAGTAATGGAGACCTGGGTCTAGATCTGGCCCACCACTTGATCTTGGGAAAGTTATTTAACTTCTTTGAGCTTCAGTGTCCTCCTCTCTAAGTGAGGATAATGGCTACTTAAAATGATGGTTGCGAGGATTAAATAAAGTAGTACTTAGCACAGTGGTTAGCACATAGTAAAAATTCAATAAATCACTTTTTTTTTTGTTTTTGAGACAGAGTCTCACTCTGTTGCTCAGGCTGGAGTGCAGTGGTGTAATCATAGCTCACTGCAACCTCAAACTCCTCAGCTTAAGTGATCCTCCCGCTGTGCACCCCCTCAAAGTTCTGGAATTACAGGTGTGAGCCACTGCACCTAGCCTCCATCTCATTTTGTGAAACTCAGTTGAAAGGGTAATCTTTAGAATCAGCAGCTGCCAATGGTAATGCACATATCCATAAAACCTTTCTCTCTTTCTGGAAAGTGATGGTGGTATACCTCCTCTACCTCTTCTGAGTTCTTTTTCTCCCCAGCAGACATGCATCCAGGATCCCACTTTTAGTGTTAGTTTTTTTTTTTTTTTTTTGAGACAGAGTCTCACTCTGTCGCCCGGGCTGCAGTGCAGTGGCCGGATCTCAGCTCACTGCAAGCTCCGCCTCCCGGGTTTACGCCATTCTCCTGCCTCAGCCTCCTGAGTAGCTGGGACTACAGGCGCCTGCCACCTCTCCCGGCTAGTTTTTTGTATTTTTTTTTTTTTTTCAGTAGAGATGGGGTTTCACCATGTTAGCCAGGATGGTCTCGATCTCCTGACCTCGTGATCCGCCTGTCTCGGCCTCCCAAAGTGCTGGGATTACTAGTGTCAGGCTTTTAATAAAGATAGGAAGAGGCATATAATGACAGACATGAAAAGAATCTCAAGAGACCATTCTGCTTCTAGAAACATAAAAGACAATAATAATGGCTACTTTGTTACATGATAGGAAACCTAACTGCATTAAATCTCATGGAAGCTTCTCAACAACAGATAAGTCTCACTGTATCCCCATTTTACAGCTGAAGAAACTGAGGCATAGAGAGGGTATCAGGCAGCTCATGGAAAAATGTAGCACTCAATCCCAGGTTCACCTGAAAGCAAAACCTATTAACCCATTATTTCAATCATGGTGTAATATTGCTGTGTGGCAATCTAGGTAGCTATCCATTTCCTTTTGAAATATCTTTTTTTTTTTTTTTTAGATGAAGTCTCGCTCTGTCACCCAGGCTGGAGTGCAATAGCACGATCTTGGCTCACTGCAATCTCCTAGATTCAAGCCATTCTCCTGCCTCAGCCTCCCGAGTAACTGCGATTACAGGTGCGTGACACCACATCCAGCTAATTTTGTATTTTTTGGCAGAGATGGAGTTTCACCATGTTGGCCAGGCCGGTCTCTAACTCCTGACCTCAGATGATCCACCTGCCTTGGCCTCCCAAAGTGCTGGGATTACAGGCATGAGCCACCACACCCGCCTTCTTTTGAAATATCTTTAAGGATGGGAGAGGCAGCTTCAGTGTTTAGACACCTTTACAATCAATAAATCTTCCTTGTATTTGGTTGTGATTTTCATTCCTATGTAGTTCATTTATTTTGATAGGTAGTCCATAGAAATTGGAATCGTGAAAAATTAGTGTGTTCCTGATCATAGCAACCGTTTTCAATTATATGAAGTTTAAGCCGCCTATGACTTGCCTTTTCCACCCGTGAAATTATTCTCAATACTTCAGAATATAAGGGAGAATGTAGGAAAATAGGTGGTACCTAGAAGGCAAGGAGGCCAAAGAAAGCCTCGCGAGAATAATTTTGACTCAATCCAGCAGGGGGCACCCTCGCTTCAGTGTGGGTAACCCCTAGGGTGTCCTGATCAGGGAGAAGCAAGCAGGTATTTGTATCGCCAGACCTGTCAGTCATTGGTTAATGATTGCCCCAACGGGGACATAAATTTCCAAGCACTTTGAGCTGTCCATGTGCACAAAACAGGCTCATTCAGTCTAAGGGCAGCCCCCAGACGAAGAGATGCAGGTGCCGGGTATTGGGAGCTGGTGTGCTTAAAAATGGAGACACTCGAGGGGTTAGGGGCTAATGGGGGACTGCACCTGCCATGCTGACTAATGTTGGGACAGCAAAAGGATTTCCTCCTGATGTGGGCATTTCACATTCTGTTCTTACTACCCAGGGCTGCATTTACTTTCTCTCCTCTCAAGCAAGGAGAGAGAATCCTGCCTCTATTACAGAAACAGCAAAGTAGGGTTGGAAGACCATGAATGTTGTGCCAGAGTCATTGGGTCATAATCTGGCACTTCCTAGCTGTGTAATCTTGGG
This sequence comes from Piliocolobus tephrosceles, assembly GCF_002776525.5. Classification (NCBI taxonomy): domain Eukaryota; kingdom Metazoa; phylum Chordata; class Mammalia; order Primates; family Cercopithecidae; genus Piliocolobus; species Piliocolobus tephrosceles. The sequence continues at coordinate 90,540,016 of NC_045444.1, forward strand.
CAAGTTGCTTCACATCCTGAGACCTCAGTCTCCTCATCTGTTAATTAGTGATACAGCACTTACCACATAGGGTTGTTTTAACGATGAGTTGCAGAATGTATATAAGGTGCCTAGCAGAGCCCAGCACATAGCAAATACACAGAAAACTGTCTTTTACTTCTATTGCCTTCTCCCCAAACTACCACAGAGGAAAACAGATAAGATACTTCCTTTAAATAATCTCAACTGTGTTTTACTTCTATTGCCTTCTCCCCAAACTACCACAGAGGAAAACAGATAAGATACTTCCTTTAAATAATCTCCAACACTGTCAAATTAGAGAACACCATTATTTAAGAGGCAGCTTCTGAGTGTCCCTACCAGAAATACATTACCCTGCATTGAAACAGTAAGTCACTGTTGAGCATATAGGTATAACATTTTTTTCTTGACTTATGTCAAAATTATCATTGAGCCCAAGATCAAAAACACTTCCAAAAGGTCACCCATATTCCACAATGCTGCGGAATGCTTCTATGTGCAGGCAGATCAATTTTACAACATGGGCTGCAGACATATAAAGATTCTTGTCATTAGCTAAGAAGCTGCATGTTGCCACATGCCAGGGCCTCCAACAATGGAGGTCTACACGTGTCTTCCTCAAACCAGGAACTGATTTTTCTTTTCCTGGATAGAGCATGGCTGTCAAGGCTGCTCATGAAGTGTTTTCTAATTTGAAAATAACAGCATGACCTCGTAACTGTTAGTAGCCTTATTGGTTAGCATCGTGTAGAGAAAACACAAATGAAAATGTTACATTGTAAGTGCCTGCCATGATTAAATGTGAGAAGAAAAGGGCTCCTACAGACTATAGCCATTTCAGTGGCTGTTTACCCACTGGATCCAATCTTAACCAGAGGATCCACACGCTCAGTTTTTATTGAGTCCAAAGTGCATCCTGATCCCAACATGCTCTTTCTGGAATAGATAAAAGGGCCTTGCAAGTAACAGCTTTGCTTGGTCAAATCCAAGAATTCTGTGGTTAGAACATGTTAATTTCTGTCTTTGCTTTTTGTACATAAACTTATAATCTTGCACTGTATTCGTGCATAACACACACACACACACACACCCCTCCTTTCCTCATTGCACATTCATTTTGTCCTTTCCATTTTACATGCAGTACATGCAGGTCTTCCCAGGCACTTATCATATAAGTACATACATACATATGAATGAGTCCTGCAAAGCGATCCTCATTCTATCATTTTCTCCAAACTGGGTAATCAGAATAGCCCCATGCTCTCATCTCACAAGTTGCCGGAAATTATGTTCACTTATGGCTCACTGTGGGGTCTCGAATCTTCCTCCGTGTGCACATGTTCCTCTCGCTAATGCTAATGGAAGTTATGCATGCGTGTTATGGGGAGAAAGAGCCCGGTGGCTGCTCTCTCCCACATACAGATTGAAAGGCTGGACTAAAAACCAAAATATCACTTTACTATTTATTTTTATCACACCAGTTTTTATTAACCAGATCTCATATGATGATGTCCAGGCATCTCACCAGCATGATTCTGCTGATGGGGAACATGTGTAGCTAATCTCCTGTCCTCTGATTCATAGACTGGGCTTGGGAAAGCTGGTGTGTGGGCAAGACTTCTGAGCCTTCCACATCCACAGTGAATGTAGAATTGTAAAGATCAGTTTTAGATTATTTGGCCCACACTGGAATTTTCTCTGTAATTGATGAGGATCATAAGGGACTTTTTGCCGGAAAACTGCAAAATCTCAATATGTCCTCAAAAAGCCTCTTGTACTTCCACAGTCCTGACAGGAACAGTTTCCAAAAGGAAACTATAAAATATGCTCACTAACTTTTCCCTCTGAATGAATTTTAAAAAGATTTTTTCACTCTGTCTCTCTCCCCTGAAAAGTTGAAGTAACACTTAAACAAGCTGAACTTTTTGTAGGAGAAAATTTGATCACTAACATGGTCTCAAGAGTATAGGTTATTAAATCATTCAACCAATTAAAGAAAATCAATAACTTCTTGATTTACCTCTAAGGTCCCTAAACGCTCACATCCCATAATACTACCATTATTCAAGCTACTAAGGACACTCTGTTTATTGCTTTTTGAGGAAGACATTTAAACAGCTATGCATAATATGGAAAAAGATCCCTTTCTAGTCAGGTGGGAGTTATTTGTATTTCTATCTCAATGTATGATTAAATATGATTAAAGATATTGTATTGTAATAACTTAACCTTGAAAAGTCACCTTGGGGAAAACTATCACTGAAGCATTCATTAGTTTAAACGTAGGGAATGGATGCAGCTGGTAAGCTGAATCCAATGAGTGAAAAATGGTAACAGTGGTCACTTCAGCAGATGCAAGGCTTTGTGACAAATTCTGCATTTGTAGCCAAGCACAGGGGTGAGGAGAGTGGTGGTGTGCGGCAGCTTCAGTAGGAAAACTAAGAAAATATTAATAGCAGAGTCAAAAGCCTAGAGAAGGACCTATGTGAGGGACTGAAGCAAATAACAGTTTAAGAGCCAGCCCAGGAATCAAGGCTCTCCTGGGCCCAAAGAGGGCAGAGGCCATGGATGAGCTGAGTATGCACTCATAGCACAGCAAACATTTATGGAGTGCTTACACTATGCACAGTACCCTGTCCAGGCATTTTACATCAGCCCCATTTAATTCTTAAAATAACTCTCAGAGGTAGGTATTACTGGTTGTCATCCCCTTGTTCCAAGCGAGAAAACTGAGGTTTGGAGAAGATATGAAGAACTTGCCCAAGGTCACATAGCTAATAATAGCCATGGCATAACTGATTTAAATTCAGGTAGGTTGATTTCAGGACCTTTCGTTTTACTACTTTGCAGTAGGACCTCATTGATTCAAAGGGATAAAATGGCAGCACTCACTTGACTTTATAGAAGCTCTAGAAATAAATCCTATATAGGAACATAGCACAATAAGGCAGGGACAACATAATTTTGTGTGCCTTGGAATCATCTATTTTGCACATCAAGGTGTCAAAAGAGAGGCAGCCATGATATACGAAGAAAGCTGGGCTTGTGCACTGTGCAGCTTACCCAGCATAGTGCCTGGCGTCAGCATGTTCTCATTTAGACACTTTTATATACGACTCTGGGAAGTGGGTGTCATGGTCTTTATAACTGGAAAGTGGCAGAGCCAGACCCCAAGAGATCTCAAGACTGACTAGAAGGCCTTAGGGAACAGCGACGGAGTAGCATGAGTAAAGAAAGAGGCAATGTGAAGCCCACATGTGGGACCCAGAAAGGAAGTCACTCTTCACCTTCAAGAGCAAGGGATCAAAGCGTGACTAGGAAGGTGATCAGCAGATTCAGACGTCAGGTCATTCCCAAGTTCTAGATCCTTTGAGTGCTCTCCTTTTTTCAGGCTATACTCACTCTCTAGGTGGTTTCCTCTTGTTCCATGATTTAATGCTATCTCTATATTGATAGCTACAAGATTTATATCTCTAGCCATAATCTTTCCCTTGCCTGCATAATGTCAACTTACATAAAATATATAATATGAAACACCTAACCAGCATCTCAAAACTTTCCACATCTTCCACTGGACTCCTGATTCTAATGTCCCCTACCCCAAACCTATTCCTCACTAGGTCTTCTGACTTTCAGTAACTAGCCCAACATCCATCCAATTGCTCATTTCATAAACTGAGGCAGCTTCATCAATTCTTTTCATGCACCTCCCCACCTCCCATTCAGTCTTTTAGTAAGTCCTATGAAATATGTCCTCAAAATACTGTATATTAGTGGTTGCCAAAATTGTCTGCACGTTGAAATCAGCTGGGGAGCCTTAAAAATTGATACCTGTGTCCCAGTCTCAGTGACTGGTTTTATTGGTCTGGGGTGTGGCTTGGGTTTTGGAAAATTCACAAAATCTCCACCGTAGTTGATTGTAATGTGCAGACAAATTTGGTAACCATTGACGTATATCTCAAATCATTATACCCTGTACCTCTTCATCTCTACTGCTTGAATGATTGCAGTACCTTCTAACTGATTGCTCAGGTTTTTCACTGTTTCCATCCACCATCCATTTTCTACATGGTTGCTAGGGTGAATTTTTAAAAAGTACAGGTCATAGCAAGTCACCTCTCTGTTTAAAACATCCTAGGGATTTTCATTGCAGTAAATTCTAAACCCTTTATTAAGCCTTCAAGGTGCTATAGGATCTGGTTCTTTTGTTCCCCTCTGACTGCAGCTTTTCTACCTGCTTTCATTCTTGCTCTACTATAGCCACACCAGCCTTCTCTGCCCTCTTTTTGGGTTCTCTAACATGGCAAGCTTATTCCCATTTCAGAGCTTTGGCATTTTTCTTCCTTCTATCTGAAGCCTCTTCTCCCAAGTTTTCGCATTGCTAACTTTCTTGTCATTTAGGTATCAGCCTGAATGTCATTTCCTCAGAGAAGACTTACATAAAATAGTATCCTCCATTCCCAGCATTCGCTCTCATATTTTCCTCTTTATTTTCTTTATAGCGCTAGGTTAACCTATTTGTTCTCTCTCTCTCCCGGGGGAAGGGGGTTGTGTGGTGTGCGTGTGTGTGTGTCTGGTGTGTGTGTGTGTGTGCTAGATCTACATCCCACTACTAAATCAGACGCCTGATGAAAGCATAGCCTTTGTTTTTTCTTTTCTGTTTATTCCTGTATTGTCAGTATTTACTACAGTTCCTGCCTTGTAGTGGTTTCTTATTAATATGTGTTGACCAACTATCTGAAGGACTGAATATATTATTCAGAAAGATGGCTCTGTCCTGGAACTTATATGCTTCAAGGTTTGTGATTCAGACAATAGTGCTAGGACTTTGTGCTTGTGTCCACCAGTAGAAGGGCAAGTTAAGACTCCACATCTGATTTCTGTATTTTCTTTTTGGTGAGGAATGTACTTAAATCTTTTATGGGACTCATGTGTGGGAATTGGGCAGGGAATAGACGAATAGAAAATTATACGATGTGTTAGACAGAATAGTCTAGATTTTGCTGAGGTAACAAATAGCACCGACATTTCTAGTGGCTTAACACAATGAAAAGGTTCATTTCTGACTCACACGAAGTATGCTGTGGTCTGGGCAACTCTACAGGAAGCTCTCCTCCTTCATATTGACAGCTCACCATTCCAGACTACTTTGCTTTTGAGACAGCTGCCTATCAACATGGCCACAAGAGAGAAGACAGACAATTGCACACCAATTCTTAAGTATTTATGTTTACATCGACTGACCAAAGCAAGTCACCAGATACTCCCAGAGGAGAGGAAAATTATAAATCTTGGTGAGAGAGTAGGCATGTCCAGCACAGCAGGTACAGGTCAGGGTGGGGCAAAGAAAAGAAACAAGTAGGAAGCATCTGTAATTTATGAGCCTGGTGAAGTGCTTCAGTCTCCACTTCTGGTCAATGCTAGGAGTGTGGCGGTGACACTGCATTTCTGAAACCAGATAAAAATAACAGAAACAAGAAGCTCTAGTAGAAATCAGATTTGACAGCAGTCATTCCACATACTTCTCCATTATTTTTCACATTCCTTAGTATTCAGGCATTAAGATCTTAAATGCTCAATCCTTTAGAAAGTCAGTAAGTTAGCTTTGTGAAGGGAAGATATTTGAGGCCTCCTGACTTACAAAATCCATTTTTCTACTCATTGGGTAACTGTATCAAGCTTTCCCCAAAAGGTATACTATGTATAGCAGAGAAACAAACCAAATGGACTCTTATCAGACTTCTCAGAAAAGTCACAGACCTTAGTGGCCTCAAAATTGAATTATTACAATGTTTGTGATCAGGGTCTCCCTTGATCCAGCAGTTGGTAATTCAGGATGCAGTTGAACAGTAACCTAACTGGCATGCCATATAAAGGTTGTTATATCTGTGTTTGAAGACTGAACTTACTGTCATCTTGCTCTAGGTGCAATTCAACTCAATACCTTTGATCTGTCAACTCACTCAATTTTATAGACTAGTTTCTTCCTTGATCCTACTTAAATATTGAAATCAGCAAAGAACCCTTGGCTGCCAATGTCAACCTGGAAACCCTAGGATGTACTTTAATCAAAATAAATGGCTTTGGAATCATGATTCTCAAACAGAAGTCTACATTTTCTGACCATTCTCAGGGCAAAATTTTTCTGTCTCTTAGATCCACATAATTATTACAATATGAGAAAATTTTCACTTGGTGACTTACTTTAAAGTTACTTGAAAGATATACGCAAATGAAAAGAGAAGAAAATGATGACAGCAATGGTTTCAAGATGATAAACTACTGTTTGGGTAGCATTAGTGTTGGCAGCCACGAGAATGTCATTTAGTGAATTAATTCATCTATTCGGTGCTGCCCTGAAAAGGAGCACGGTTTCCAGTGTCCATTCTTCACCCCAGGAACACATTCCTTACCCAGCAAGATGAGTTGCACTGAGACAACCAACATCTTTTTGTAACTATAAAAGGTTAGGTTGAACTATGATGTTGAGAATATTCTGTTCTACTTCAATATCTACCTGGATGTTTCAAAGACATAATGAACACTGCAGGATGCTTCTCATGTATATCCTACACATTTCCTAGTTCCTATTGCAGTAAGCTGTGTCTCATCCATCCAAGTATCCCTTGTGCCTAATGCATTGTTTCATATATGCTTATGAAATTAATGAATGAATGAATATAGATTCTGATGATATCAAAACTCCATGATATGTATAACTCTTTATTCTGGAAATATTAACAGTGTTATTATAGTCTTTTGCAGACTGGTAGAACAAGATGATCTAAAGTTAGTTTCCTGGCTTTTTTCTCAGTGGCCTCCTAACTCTGAAGTGCTTTTACATGCAATTGTTTGTGTGGATCTATAAATGCAGAGTATGCATACATTCCTGTATTTGTTTTACAGCTTCCTACTCAAGCGATAAACTGTATTTTCTCTATAAGATAGAGAAAATTCTCATACTAGTGTTGTGTAGTGCCAAACACAGCAAACATAGGTGCCCTGTGTATTTTTTCCCTGCTGAATGGTATATTTTGAAATGTGTTTAAAAAGAAATACATCTATAAATATGCATAAATGTATACTTTCTAAAGTCTAGTTTTCGTGCCTATATTTGTTTCCTTGTAATTTATGTGTGTGTATCATAATATGCAATTCAATTAAACATGAATAGTTGAGAAAATCAGAGCAATAAGAAAATAAGAGCAGTTGGGGGGAAAAAAGATAACACTATCAAAGAGGCTGGGGCACAAACATATGTCATGAGGTACTACTAACTTGCTCCAAGCTCTTTAATAGGCAATGTATAAAGTGGAGTTGAATCCTCCTACACTTTATAAGATAAAACTAGGTGCTCAGGAGTGGCCCAGCTATTCCTGGCACTGAAATCTGAAAGAAACTTGTCCCATAGGTCCTCATAGAGGAGACATTGCACAATACAGTTGATAATACCTTCAACAACATCCTCATAGATGATACAATGAGCTTCACAAGGCTGCTTCTGATAATGCCCCTCTATTTAGGTTGGTGACATTGAACTCAATGTAAAAGCAATCCAACAGAGGACCAATTTGATGAGGTCTTAAGGAAACAGCTTTCTGACATCTAGCTTAAACTCAAGATAGATTTTTAGAGAGTCAAAGGCATGAGTGAACTACAGGATACTTCCATAAATTGTTTCTTCCAATTAAGCTTTGGGTAACCATTGGCTGACACTGAGTTCAAGATGATACTGTTATTGATATGGGGGATGACTTTGGGAGCCACGGACTCCAGAGATCTCGGAAAATGTTGTAAAGATAGAGATGAATCAGACTCAGGGATTCTAGGAAACTTAATGGCTGTTGGATGTCCTCCAGGATCAAATATAACATATGACTCAAATATAGCTCTATTTATGTAAAAATAATTCAGTGTAGAAAAGAACACTCAATATAGTATCCACTGAATAACTTTTAAACTTCTTTTTCTTTGTTGTTGTTTATGAACATACACAAGTCATAAGTAGATGCCCTGAAAATTATAGGGGATTAATTAGAAAAATGAAGGTCTAAAAAACCAGAATTTGGTAACTTATTTTTACTGATTCTGAGACCAAGATTACTTAGCTAAAATATGAATTGAGAGTCAATAGATTCACAATAGAAGCCCAAACATTTATAGTTGATGAAATAATCTAATCTCTGACCCAGAAGAAAGTTGTGTTCTAAATGGGTAACATTCATTTTATTTTTTATTTTATTTTATTTCTTAGAGACAGGATCTCACTGCATTGTCCAGGCTGCAGTGGTGTGATGAAGGTTCACTGTTACCTCACACTCCTCGGCTCAAGCGATCCTCCCACAAAGTGCTAAGATTACAGCCGAGACCCAGCAATGTGTAGCATTGAGAATATACTTTCAGAGCAGTTTCTGTGCTTAACTAATAGAAGAATCCTGGGACATGTACCAGGATTGGATGACTGCATAAGCAATTCAGCATCTATAGCATGCCCACTGAATGCGTTGTGACTGGGGGAATCACAAAGAGCAGACCAGTGGGGTCCATGACAATGGAGAGAGCATCAGTGTCATTTACACTGGCCTTGCTAAATCTACACAAAGCTCTTCGTAGTACTTAGGATTTTAAAAATCTGTCAGATGGCACCACAGCAGGCTAATGTGGTGGCATGTTCTGAAGGCATTAATTTGCTTTTTTCTCTTGCTAAATAGTGGGAAAAAAGTGAATTTCAGTAATTAATAGGCACTTACCCTTCTTTCGTCATATTGTCAGCTTCAGTTGGTTTCTGTCTTGCCATTAACATGTCTAATGCATATGTCAAGTGGAAGCCTGACATGCTAGTGGCAAACAGAATATTATGTAAAGGCGGCAATGTGTTAAAACAATTGAGCGAGCAAGCACTAAAGTTTGCTGCTCAGGCCATATGTTGTAGTGTTTAATTTCCCGTAGTAGAGAAACATGGTTGTCAGAGAAAAAGATGATGAATACATTTACTTTGGGCAACTTATTACAATGAAGAATGACTTTCCAGAGGAAGGGAACAGAAGAATTAGGCTTGCATTGGGAGCATATGGGAGGCATTCAGACATAGGCAGGATAGCCAGGACTGCGTGTGCTTTCAAATGAAAGACATTTAATCAATGCATGTGGCTGGTGTTGACATATGGAAGTGAGAAATGGGTTTTGATTTGGAAGACAGGAAGAAGGTTAACGGTAGTACAGGTGGTTACAGAATGATTGATACTTTGAGTAACTAACAGAGAAAGAAAATGTGACTTTTTCAGTTGGGCAACAGACTCCAGAGAACAATGTAATTTAGAAAAATACAGAACGCGAAATGATCCAGGGCAAGTCACCTGGCTACATGAAGAGCTGACAGACAGAACAAGCTGATGATCCTGCGGTGTGAACCAATGGTGGTAAAAGCCAACGTGCTGGGTAAGAAGCAGAGGCCAAGAGCTCTAATGGGACAAATCAGAAAGTGCTGAGGCTGTGGGAGAACATTTATCCACACCCCACGGGAGATGATTTGGCTAACAATTTTCCCAGGCTTAACTTGGTACAACTTTGATTTGCTAGCCTAGAGCAGACTTGGAGCATCCGAATTTCTAACTAAAGTTGGGGAAAACCGTCATTTGCTGATATCAATGTCCTATGGAGGGGACCTGATAGACAAATAAATATTGTTTGTATGTTTTCCTCACCACAACAATGATTTCTAGGTAAGCCTATGCACTCAGTTTCTTTTCTTTAGTTCCAAAAATGCATAGGAGAGGGTTCTCCAATTACCTTTATCCAAGTGGTATTTAATCCCATCTTTCAGAGGTCAAAGGTTGGCTCACGAACTTGGTAAAGCAACCTATGATTTAGCATTTCAATCCTGCATTCTCCACTTGTTTTTAGTTACTTGGTTAGTGGGGATGGCCTTGGGGAGATAATGTTTCAGGAGAGGTGATTTTGATCACTAATGATTATTATAAAGAATATATAATGACCAGATCCTACTCAAAATACCATAAATACCTACAGTCAGGAAATGCTGTGTTCACTAAGATGTGATACTAAATCATTGCCTCAAAATGCTTCATTTAAAGTGGATTAGGGTAATGGGTCTAACAGTCAAAGGCAGCATGGTGTTGTTGTATAAACTGAAAGCACTTGCTAGACACTTGAAGTGTTGATTGAGTTAACAAAAAATTTTTTTTAAACTTCAACTTCTCGTTGGTCAAAGAAACTAGAAGTCTCCCTTCAGATGTTTCAAGTATGAGACTTTAAAATAAATGCTGAACCCAAGCAACTCTTTTCATACCAGTCTTTAACTGGTGTGAGGAGGTGTGAGGAGGTGAGCTGAGAGAACACGGAGGGACTATTAAAAATGGAATATGGAGATTTTGAAGTACTGGTATTTGCCTGCAAGTCAAAGAGTAGCCCATCTGATTCCATATTTTGTTTATGCTCTGTTAGTCCTTACATTTTCTGAAAATTTAGTTTTAGACCAGGAGAGCCTATGAGTTGCAGATGGTATTGATTAAATTCTATGAGTCTAAATTGATCTAACATAAATTACCCTTGAAACCAAAGCATAAGAATGAGTGATTAAGGGAAAGGCCAGAAATGAGGATAATTAAGTTAAACTACTAATTCTCTTACAATTGTGAACAAACAGTGCCTCAGTTTCCCGTATCAGAAAATGAATTTAACACTTCCCCTTCTCATCAAGTACTGTGAGTCTCAATTACTGCCTGAAATCCACTTGGAAATCTTCACACAAAAGGCTCTATGGATGTGAAATGAAATGTTAGCATTCAATATGAGATAGTTCTTACTTCTTTATGCCTTTTCAAGGATCTCCTCCTCTACTTTTCACAATATGCCTCTTGCCCTGGCACCCTGGGTCCCTTAACTAATTCTCTAATGTCTAAAAACTGTACTTACAGGTAAAGTGACAATAGACCTGGAGATGCCATCACACCCCCTGAAAAATGGTTTAAATCATTTTTTTTTTCCTGAACATAGATGCACTCTTGGGAGTGTGATAGATGATACAGAAAGTAGCAGGGCAAAGCAATCACTGTTAGAGTTATTGAAATCTGTATGACCTAAAAATAGGCAATATGTGCTTCATAAATGGCAGAAGTGGGATCACTGTAATTGTTGAAGGTGCACAGACTCTATGCACATCTGATTTGAGGGAGGAAAAATAAAGTGAGTCCAGTCCTTGTAGTGTCTGACTACAGTGGGTTAGGCAGGGAGTGGTTAAGTGGGAAATTATCAGAGAGGAATAAGTGACCAGTATGTGAGATCTGATTTTCTGTTTTTCAAGAAAATATAGAAATATGGATTTTTATGTGAACTCCCTCAAATGTTAAATGTTGTTGACAATTTTAAAAATAAGATTGTTTGTCAAACAGAACATGTATGCAGGCCACGTGTGATCTCTGGATCATCAGTTTGCTACCTTTGATTTGAAAAATGTCTCAAGGCACAATAACGTACTTTTCAGATAGTGACTCAGGACTGCATGGGCTCTCTTACCTTCTGGAGCAAAAGATCCCTTTTTCACTGATTGTAGCTAAAATCCTCCCCATGTGTAGAATTGTCCTTAAGCCAGTTCAATAACAGTAATTCCTGGAGACCAACCACATGCCAGGCACTGTCGGGAATATAGAATGTGAATGACACAGGCCCTATCCTCAAACTGCTCACAGACTAGGAAGCAAGATTAGACAAATTCACTAATGCCCTCAACATAAGGAGGAATGGAATAAGTGCCAAGACAGCAGCACAGACCAAGTGCCCCGGGGCTCCAAGGAGAGAGTGAGCACAGACAGCTGTGGGTTTCGGGGAAGACAACTTCAGAGAGGGCACGCCTGAAATGAGCCATGAGGGTAAATGGGGTTTTGGCAGATGGAGATGCTGGAAGAGGGCGTTTCTGGCAACTGCGTGAGCAAGGACATGAATGTGGGAGAGGCTGGGGCTTGGGAAGTATGCACAGGCTAGTTTGCCTGAAGTGTAAGATAAGTGTGGGAGATTTGTGGAGATAAAGGTTGGGCAAAACAGTGGGCTCCATATTGTGGAGGGCCTTGAATGCTCTGGTGGGGTCTATGTACCTGATTGTAAATAATGAGGGGAAAATGAAGGAGGTTGAACTGATAGACTTGTAGCTTGTCAATTTCTATTTGCCTGAGTCCATCTACCTAAAGACACTGATGACTTTCAGTTCTCCAGCATAACTAACTGCTGTCAAGTCTCTGGCTAATAGAAGCCCAGATAGGCTGTATATTAGGAGTTCTTTCCCACCAATGAGTGAGATCTAGAATTAGGTCTACTTTCGTAACTCTGGAATTCACGATGCCTAGGGCTTGTGCTCAGTCCACAAGATGACATTTTCTCCCATGTTACTGATATATACTCAAGAACTAGAATTCAGCCTTGAACCCAACTAAGCCTGCCTAGAGATCTAACCAAACCTTCTTCATGCTTGCTGACTTTATGATAGAATGTGAGAGGAATGCATTGTGCTCTGTCTTATCTCAGAAACTAGCTGGATTACCCAACCTGGGTGGATTACCCCTCACAAAGCAGGACCTTCACCATCTGATTGGAATACTCAAGGCTCAGAGATTTCCACTATGGTGACATTCTCACTCTTGGATACTGCAGTTTGGGTGGCTGTATACTCTCTTCGGAGCCACATTCCTTACTTTCACATATTGTCCTCATCCTGCTAGATTTATAAATTGATATTAATTTAAATAAAATTAAATTAAAAATGTGATTCTTCTGTTGCACCAGCCACATTTGAAGTGCTCAGTAGCCACAAGTGGTTAGCAGCTGCCTTATTGGACAACACAACTATAGGACATTTCTGTTACTGCAGAAAGTTCTATCACATAATCCTAAATACTCTGCTTTATTTATTAACCGAATGGACTCACTCTTGAAACATGATGACGTGGCTATAGATGCACATGCATTCATGCACAAACCCACATTGAGCTCATATAGCTTTACCGTCAGCTCTCATCTGCCTGAAATGGGGTAGGAGAGTAGAGGAAGAAAGAAATCTATTTGAGGGACTGACATGCACACCAAGGAACAGATATTTGATTGGAAAAATTCATCAGAATGGAATGTAAACTAATAAAACTAAGGGAAAAAAGCAGAAAGGAAAGGAAAGTAGTGATATACTGTATAATTCTAGAGCATTAATAAAAAGACATCAATATGAATCACAAGAAATTATTACAACCCTTGGATAAGTATAAGCAAGGGTCGTATTTGAAATAGAGTTTCAAATTATATGGTATTATACACAATAAAAGATACTGTGAAACTCTGCAAAGAGGTGCCATTGAGAGAAACCAAAAATGCCTCCAGCCTGTACACATTTTGTTTGCTCATAAAAATCAAGGATATTGAATTTTTGAACTCTATACCAATGGAAATTTAACATGCTCATGCTTAAGATACTGTCATAAGAGAGTGAAACTTGTTAACATGAGTCCTAGAGTACCTGCATGCTGTTTGGAGACCCCAGACTCCAAACAGAAGAGACCCTGGACTAGCATGTAGACTCTGGGAAGCGAAGATCTAGTTGGTCCTGTTCTCCAAGTATCCCTAGAGTTTAGTACAGCACCTATTATACAGAACATTGTAAACAAATGTTTGTTAAATGAATGAAGAAAAGGACAAATGAGTAAAGTAAAACTCTAGGCGGCCCCATGTTAATCTGGAGCCTTCACCTTTATCCTAAGATGAACTTGTTAGCCTCCTTAGAGTCAAGCATGGGACTCAATTACTTACTCTTTGATGAAAAATATATACAATTTTTGAAAAGATTATATATTCACATGGTTCTAAATATGCATATAGACATCAAGTGAGATATCTTAGATTCCTGTATGCTATACCCCCAGTTCCGATGCCCATCTCTTACTAGTAACCACTGTATTTAGTTTCTTATAAATTCTGCCAGTTTTTAAAATGGGTATAAGAATAAATATAAATTAATGTTCTTATTTTCCCTCTTTTTATGTAAAATGTAGCTTACTTGACATATTGTTCTGCATTTTGCTCTTTCTTTCTTCTTTCTTTCTCTTTCTTTCTTTCTTTCTTTCTTTCTTTCTTTCTTTCTTTCTTTCTTTCTTTCTTTCTTTCTTTCTCTTTCTTTCTTTCTTCCTTCTTTTTCTTTCTTTCTTTCTTTTTTTTTTGACTGAGTCTTGCTCTGTTGCCCAAGCTGGAGTGCAGTGATGTGATCTTGGCTCACTGCAACCTCCACCTCCTGGGTTCAAGTGATTCTCTTGCCTCAGCCTCCCGAGTAGCTGGGATTACAGGCACCCGCCATTATGCCCCACTAATGTGTTTTTTTGTTGTTGTTTGGTTTTTTTTTTTTGGTAGTTTTGGTAGAGACAGAGTTTCACTAGTTGGCCAGGCTGGTCTTGAAATCCTGACCTCATGATCCACCCCTCTCGGCCTCCACAGTGCTGGGATTACAGGCGTGAGCCACTGTACCGGCTGGCATTTTGTCTTTTTTCATTCAACATCTCTTGAGTATCTTTCCTCATTGCTATGGAGGCAGCTCACTCTTTTATTTTTTTAAGTTTTCTAGTATTCTGTTGTATCAATGTATCATAATTTACGTAAACTGTTTATTTTAGCAATGTACTGGATTGAATAATGTGGGTTATTTCAAATTTTTGGTCTTGCAAACAATACTGCTGTGAATACCTTAAACGTATGTCCTTTCATTCATTTGCAAATGCGTTTGTAACATAAATTTCCAAAAGTAAAATTGCTAGGGCAAAAGATATATGCATTTGTAATTTTGATGGATTTTTGCTAAATTGCTCTCCATATGGGGTTATGCTAACATATACTCTCACAAGCAATGTACGAGAGAGCCTGTTTCTTACAGCCTCGTCAATAGAGTGTATTATCAGACTTTTGGATTTTTGCCAACCTGATAGGAGAAAAATGGTATCTCAATAGAGTTCTAATTTGCATACATTTTATTATGAGTAAAGTCGAGCATCTTTCCAAATGTTTAAAAGCCATTTGTATTTCATTTTGTGTGAACTATGTGTTTATATATTTTGCCCAGTTTTTCCTATTAGCTTGTTAGGCTCTCAATTTTGTATTTGTAGAAATATTTTTTTAAATTTTTATTATTTTTGGAGAGACAGAGTCTTGCCATATTTCCCAGCCTGGTCTTGACCCCCGACCTCAAGCAGTCCTCCTGCCTCAGCTTTCCAAAGTGCTGGGATTACAAGTGTGAGCCACTGTGCCTGGCTGAAAGTTTTTATTTATTTAGAGAGATTAACCATTCGTTCATACATGGTTTGCAATTTTTTTTTTTTTTTTTTAGTTTGTTGGGTTTTCTATCATTTGATTTTACTTATGAGTGTGTGTGTGTTTTCATGTAGAAGTTTTAATTTTTATGTATTTGGATTTATCAACATGTCCGTTCACGGCTTCTAAATTCTGAATCAATTTTAAAAATATTTCCATTCCAAGAATTAAAATTTTGCCATGTTTGTTTAGTAATTTTATGGTTTTATTTACACTGTCCAAATTTTTGATTCATTTAGAATTTATCACTGTGTAGGATGCGGGGTAAAGATCCAACTTTATTTTTTCCAGATGCCTACCCTTCTGTCCCAACACCATTTATCAGATAGGCCATCATTTCCCCTCTGGTTTGAGGTGTTGTAATGTACACCAAATTTAGGAATGGTGATTGTCGAATTGAGCAGATACTGACAAACATCTTATTTGAACATCTTGCTTGCCTGTCGTGAAAACTGTTGGGGCTGCTTTGATAGCACAGGGAAGAACTTCTGGGTCTTCTAGCTTTGCTGCATATCTCCAGTAGACCCTCTTCTGGCTCCAAAAACCATGGACAAGAAAGGCAGGGTTCCTTTCATATGAACTTATGAGGGTTTAAGCTCTCTGTAGTCAATGATTCTTGCCCTCCAGGTTATGGCAGGAGTACAGGCTGTACATTCTTAAAGAGATTACAGGAGCAGGCATTCTAGATTCATGTGCTATGATTTAAATGTGTTCCCCAAAGTTCATGTAATCTCCAATGAGAAATGTAATCTACAATGAATGGGCAAGTGCAGCCTCTTTTTCTCTCTCTCACTCATCCAGGATGACGTAAATAACTACTCCCAACATTTGGTCCTTCCACCATCTTTGATCATGTCATTATGAAATTTGCCCTTGCAGTGAGCAAGACTTAACTTTCACATTAGAAGAGCTCATACTATATTTGAAAATGATGCCTTCTGCTATGTTATGATGCAGCAAGAAGACCCTTACCAGATGCAGCTCCTTGATCTTGGACTTTGCAGCTTCCAGAAGCAAGAACCAAATAATTTTCTATTAATTATAAATTACCTAGTCTCAGGTGTTCCATGATGGCAGAACAATAAAATGGACTAAGACAAATAGAAATAGAAAATTGTCTTTGATGGTAAACTGCTTTGCCCAAGTGTTTTCTTTATCTGAAAAAGGAGGAAGCTGGAGTAGGTGCACTCTAAGATCCCTGTAAGTGCTGACATTCCATGAATGGTAAGCAGAACACGCTGATCTGAACATTTCAACCTCACGTCAAGAGGGCTGGATTGTATTCCACACTCAGTCACTGGTTCCACTACATAAATCGCACCTTCCAATGAGGTCAGCACCAGGGCTCTGTGTGTAAATGTGAGAAGCAGACTGACCACTTGTGAAATGGCTAGAGAATGGGAGCACAGATATAGAAAGATTTATGATGTAGCAAGAGATTTGCAAGACTATGAGGGAATGAGAGAAGGCATGTATGCACTCTCTCATTGTAATTTCTAAGCCTGTAATAATCCATCTATCTGCAAACTTTTCCTGTCCTGTTGCCCTCCTAGGGCTTATATACTTTGACATTTTCAAATATAGTATTAACTCTTCTAATGTGAAAGCAAAGACTCTTGCTCATTGCAAGGGCAAATTTCAAGATGACATGATCAAAGATGGTAGAAGGACCAAATGTTGGGAGTAGTTATTTACATCATCCTGGATAAAGAGCCCCATGGGTACCATATCAAAAGCTCTGTTTATGACATTCAGAAAAACCTAGCCAACTAGCAGCAGGAGGTGTTGGATGGGCTGGCAAACATTCTTTTTTTAATGTAGATGCTAAAAGCATCACAGATTTAAATCATAGATCAGAATAACCTATCTAAAAATGGCTGGAAGGCAAACATATTTGAGTTTAAACAATATGCATTAAAATATGAATAACCATCTTCCTGTATTAATCACATCAAATGATTTTGTTTTTCTACACTATGCAGATGTCTCTTGCTAAGCAAAGTAACACATTTCTATTTCAAGGCTATTAACAGTGGAGCAGCTGTACACTACCAGAGAATTTTTAGAAATCATAATGAAATTAAACAGCAGATAGAAAAAGAAAAAAGATACCTTCTTTAGAGCTGTGCTGGTTGATGGCATTATCTTATTAAATATATATTTCAAGTACATGATACATTTCCACAGAGTGATATTAGATCAGTAAATTGTAACTAATTGGAACAGAACCTTGAGTTTTACAAAAAAGCCCCACATTAAGATAACAAAAAGCTTTCTTCTGAAGGATCAAGACAACCATTTATTCATATAGTAGGACTCTCTGTTAAATGTGTAAAAGATGTTCTGTAGGTGAAGCACCAATTGATGCTTAAGAGTGCACTATGAAGGTTCCAATAGCAGCATCAGTTAACAGCATTTACTGAATAACCATTTGTGTACCAAATAGCATTCTGCATTCAACTATGGAAGTTAAATGTCTGTATTTTACCCATTACTTCCAGTAAGGGAAATGGAGTGTTTTTGTTTTGTTTTGTTAGAGAGAGAATCTCAAAAACTGATATATATATATATATATATATATATATGTGTGTGTGTGTGTGTGTGTGTGTGTGTATATATATAAACATAATCAATGTATCCATTTCACAGTTCTTACTCTTTTTATTCCTGCTTTTTTGAACTATAATTGTATATATTTAAGATTTACAACATGGTGATTTGGTATGCATATATATTGTAAAATGATGATCACGATCAATTTAGTTAACATGTCCATGACCTCACATAGTTACCATTTTATTCTGTATAGTGAGAACACTTAAGGTCTACTCTTCTAACAAATTTCAAGTATAAAATATATTATTATTAACTATAGTCACAATGCTTTGTATTAAATCCCCAGAATTTACCTTTATTTATTTTTTTAGGTGTGGGGTCTCACTCTGTCACCCAGGCTGGAGGGCAGTGGCAGATCATAGCTCACTGCAGCCTCCGACTCCTGGACTCAAGCAATCCTCCCACCTCAGCCTCCCAAGTAGGTGGGATTGTATGTGTAAGCCCCGATGCCCAGCTCAGAATTTATTTATCTTTTAACTGAAAGCTTGTACCCCTTAAGCAACATCTCCCCATTTCCTCCACTCTCCAGCCCCTGGAAATCACCATTATATTCTCTGTTTCTATGAGAGTAACGTTTTTAGAGCTTGTATATAAATTAGATCATGCAGTATGTATCTTTCTCTGCCTGGTTTATTTCACTTAGCATAATGCACTTCAGGTTTATCCATGTTATCACAAATGGCAGAATTTTCTTCTTTTTTATGACTGAGTAATATGCTATTGTGTGTATGTGCATATATATTTACATTTCATTGTGTGTGTATATACATTATATATGTGCATATGTATATGTATACATATATGCATGTATATACACACACTCGCTGCATTTTCTTTATCCATTTATCGATTGAAAAACTTTGGTTGTTCTCATATCTTAACTATTTCGAACAATGCTGCAATAAACAGGGGAATGCAGCTATTTCTTTGAGATGCTGATTTTGTATCCTTCAGATATATATCTCAAGAGAAGTGGCATTGCTGGATGATATAGTAGTTCTATTTTTAACTTTTGAGTAGCCTCCATATTGTTTTCCATAAAGGCTCTGCCAATTTACATTTCTACCAACAGAGCACAAGGGTCCCCTTTACTTCACATCCTCATCAACACTTGTTATTTCTTGTCTTTTTGATAATAGCAATTCTGACATGTATAAGGCGATATCTTATTGTGGTTTTGATTTGCATCTACCTAAGGATTAGTGATGTTGAGCAGCTTTTCATGTGTCTGTTAGCCATTGTAGGTCTTCCTTTTTTTTTTTTTTTGAGGCAGAGTCTCGCTCTGTCGCCCAGGCTGGAGTGCAGTGGTGCAATCTCAGTTCACTGCAACCTCTGCCTCCTGCGTTCACGCCATCCTCCTGCCTAAGCCTCCCGAGCAGCTGGGACTACAGGCACCCGCCACCATGCCTGGCTAATTTTTTGCATTTTTAGTAGAGATGGGGTTTCACCATGTTAGCCAGGAAGGTCTCAATCTCCTGACCTCATGATCCGCCCGCCTCGGCCTCCTGAAGTGCTGGGATTACAGGCGTGAGCCACTGAGCCCAGTCCATTGTATGTCTTCTTTTGGAAAATGTTTGCTCCAGCCCATTGCCCTGTTTTTTTTTTTTTTTTTGCTTTTTTTTTTTTTTAAGACAGAGTCTCCCTCTGTCACTCAGGCTGGAGGGCAGTGGTGCAATCTCAGCTCACTGCAACCAACCCCTGCTTCCAGGTTCAAGTGATTCTCCTGCCTCAGCCTCCTGAGTAGTTGGGATTACAGGTGCCTGCTACCATGCCCAACTAATTTTTGTATTTTTAATAGAGACAGGGTTTCACCATGTTGGTCAGGCTGGTCTCGAACTCCTGACCTCAAGTGATCCACCCACTTCGGCCTCCCAAAGTGCTGGAATTACAGGCGTGAGCCACTGTGCCGGGCCCTCCATTGCCCGTTTTTTAAATTGAATTGTTAGTTTTTTATTTATTTTTTGCTGTTGAGTTGTATGAGGTTCTTATATATTTTGGATATTAACCTCTTATCACATACACAAGGTTTGCTAATATTTTATCCCATTCCATATGTTACATTTTTATTTTATTGTTTCCTTTGCTGTGTAGTAGCTTTTTAGTTTGATGTAGTCACACTTGTTTACTTTTGCTTTTGTTGCCTGTGCTTTTGCTTTTGGTATCATACTCACCCAAAAAAACAATTGCCAAGACTAATGTCAAGAAGCTTTTATCCTATGTTTTCTTCCAGGAGTTTTATAGATTCAGGTATTACATTTAAGTCTTTAATCCAGTTCAAGTTAATTTTTGTAAGTGGTGTAAGATAGGGGTCCAATTACATTCTTTTTTATGTGGATATCCTGTTTTTCCCAACACTAATTATAGAAGAGACTATTCTTTCTCCATTATGTATTCTTGGTGTCCTTGTCAAATATTTGTTGACCATATGTGTATGGATATAGTTTTAGGCTCTGAATTCTGTTCCTTTGGTCTGTGTGTCTGCTTTTACACCAGTGTCAAAGCTTTGATTACTAAAGCTTTGTAATATAGTTTGAAATCAGGAAGCATGTTGCTTCCAGCTCTGTCCTTCTTTCCAAAGACTACTTTGACTTTTTCACATATTTTATTGTTTCATATAAATTTTAGTGCTGTTTTTTTCTATTTCTGTGAGAAAATGCCATTGAGATTTTGATAGGTATCACATTAAATCTATGGATTGGTTTGTCAAGTGTAAACATTTTAACAATATAGATTCTTCCAATCCATGAACACAGGACACCTTTTCATTTATTTGTGTCATCTTCAATTTCTTTCATTAGTGCTTTATAGTTTTTAGTATATAGATCTTTCATTTCCTTGGTTAAATTTATTTCTAAGTATTTTTTGATATGATTATAAGTAGAATTGTTTTGTTTCTTTATTCAGATCATTTGTTGTTAGTGTAGAGAAATGAAACTGATTCTTTGTATATTGATTTTGTATCCTGAAACTTTACTAAATTTATTAGTTTGAATAGTTTTGATGTAATCTTTAGGGCTTTTAAAAATATATATAAGATTATGTCTTCTGCAAACAAGGACAATTTTCTTTCTTCCCTTCTGATCTGGATGACTTTTATTTCTTTTTCTTGCCTAATTGCTCTGGCTAGGACTTCAAGGTACTTTGTTGAATAGAAGTGGCAAGAGTGGCATCCTTGTCTTCCTTCCTTCCTTTCTAATCTCAAAGGAAAAGCTTTTACTTTTCACTGTAATACAGTGAAACCTGTGGGTTTGACATATATGGCCTTTATTATGGTGAGGTGTATTCTATCTATACCTAATTTGCTGAAAATTTTTATCATAAAAGAAGGTTGAATGTTGCTAAATGCTTTTTCTACATCTATTAAGACGATAATATGATTTTTATCCTTCACTTTGTTGATGTGTTATATCACATTTATTGATTTGTGAAGCCATACTTGCATCCCAGGGATAAAGTCCACTTAGTCATGGTGAATTATGCTTTTAATGTGCTGCTGCATTTGGCTTGCTAATATTTTGTTGAAAATTGTTTCATCTATGTTATTCAGTGATATTCGCCTGTAATATTCTTTTCTTGTGGTGTCTTTGTCTGACTTTTTTTCTTAAAATCTGGTTTGTCTAATATAAGTATAGACTTTGTCCATGCCTTATTTTCAACCTATCTGTGTTCTTAAACCTGAAGTGAGTCCCCTGTATGTAGCACATAATTGAATCTTTTTTTACTCCTCTCTGCCATTTTAGTCTTTTGACTGAGGAATTTACATTTAAAGTAATTATTAATAGGTAAAAACTTATTGCCATCTTGTGAATTGTTCTGTGACTGTTCCTTTTGTTCTTTTGTTTCTTTTTTCCTCTCTTTCTGGCTTCCTTTATGATTTGATGACTTTCTGTGGTGGTATGCTTTGATTCTTTTCTCTTAGTCTTTTGTGTATCTACTATAGGTGTTGCTATTACCATGAGATTTACATAAAACATCTTATAGTTATAAGATTATATTTTAAGCAGATATAACTTGAGTATATGTAAAAACTATACTTTTACTTCCCCCCACAGTATAGATTATTGATGTTATAATTTACATTTTTATGTCTGTATTCACTAACAAATTGTTATAATCATAATTATTGTTAAGTTATTTATTTTTTAACTAGTATAGTAGAGTTGAAAATGATTGCCAGGTATAGTGGTTCATGCCTATAATCCCAGCACTTTTGGAGGACGAGGTAGACAGATCACTTGGGCTCAGGAGTTGGAGACCAGCCTGGGCAGCATGGTAAAACCCTGTTTATAAAAAAAAAAATACAAAAATTAGCTGGGTATAGTCCCAGCTGCATGGGAGGCTGAGGTGGGAGGATCACTTGAGCTTGGGAGGCAGAGGTTGCAGTAAGCCAAGGTCGCGCCACTGCTCTCCGGCCTGAATGACAGAGTGAAACTGTCTAAAAAAAATAAAATAGAAAATAGTTTCTATGCCACCAATACAATTCCAAATTTTACTATATATTTACTTTTACCAATGAGTTTTATACACTTACATCTTTTTATGTTGTTAGTTAATGTGCTTTCATTTCAGCTTGAAGAACTCCCTTTAGTATTTCTTGTATGGCAGATATCGTAGTGATGAACTCCCTCGACTTTTGTTTGCTGAAGTTTCTCCTTGATTTCTGAAGGACAATTTTTTTCTAGCTGTAGTATTCTTAGATGAAATTTTTTTTTCTTTCAATATTTTGAATTTATTATTTAACTCTCTCCTGGCCTGCAGGGTTGAGAAATCCACTGATACTTTTTTGGAGGCTCCTTCATTATGTGATGAGTTGCTTTTCTCTGGCTGCTTTCCAAATCCTTCATCTTTGACTTTTGACAGTTTTAGTAGACCTATTCAGGTTTAACCCATTTGGGAACTTTTGGCCCTAATGGATCTGGATGTCCATTTCTTTCTCCAAATTTGGAAGTTTTCAGTCATTATTTCTTTAAATAGACTTTCTGTCCCTTTATCTATAGCTTCCCCTTCTGGGACCTCAAAAATGTGTATAGCCAGATGCAGTGGCTCATGCCTGTAATCCCAGCACTTTGGGAGGCTGAGGCAGGTGGATCACTTGAGGCCAGGAGTTCTAGACCAGCTGGGCAACATGGTGAAACCCCGTCTCTATTAAAATACAAAGATTAGCCAGGTGTGGTGGGGGTACCTGTAATCCTAGCTACTCAGGAGGCTGAGGCAGGAGAATCGCTTGAACCTGGGAGGCAGAGGTTGCAGTGAGCCAAGATCACGCCACTGCACTCCAGCCTGGGCAACAGAGCAAGACTCAATCTCCAAAAAACAAACAAACAAAAAAGCGTATAATATTAGCTTGATGATGTCCTATAAATTATGCAGGCTTTCTTCACTTCTTTTCATTATTTTCTTTTTGCTCTCCTGACTGGATAATTTCCAATGACTTCTTAAATTTCACTGACTCTTCTGCTTGATCTAGTCTATTGAAGCTCTCTGTTGAATTTTAACAATTGCTCAAGGATTTGTTTTTGATTTTTTGATGGTCTCTAGTTGCTTATCTGTGTTTTCTTATAGTTCAATTAACTCCTTTCTGAGCATTATTCTGAATTCTTTGTCAGTCAGTTCATGCATCTTCATTTACTTAGCGTCAGTTATTGGAGCTTTATTAGTTTCCTTTGGTGGTGTCATGTTTCCTTGATTCATCACAACTGGTGTATCCTTACATGGGTGTCTGTGCATCTGAGGAAGCAGTCACCTCTTCCAGCCTTGACAGGTTTGCTTCAGCAGGGAAAGACCTTCACTAGTCAGCCCAACCTGGAGTTCTGAATGAGTCGACTGATAAGTGTCTGACGGTAGGGAAGGCTTGTTGTTAAGGTCTCTGGTTGAGCAAAGTAACTGTCCCATGTTTTGAGGTCTGGTGGTACTACTGGCTGAGCCCCACAGTCAGGTGGGTCCACTAGATGGACTCCATGTTAGAGATGGACTCAGAGAGAGATACTGGATTGCATCTTCAATTTTCCCTGGTCAGGTGGTGCTTCAGTCTGTTTCCCAGCCAGATGTGGGAATGTTTCCCAGCCAGATGGTTCCACTGGCTTGGCTCTATATTGAGGTGGGGTCTCAGACTGTGATCTGTGATTGGGTGGGGCTGCACACTGTGCATAGCAGTTGGTTGGGATCACTTACTGTGCTCCACAGTTGGGTGGAGCATCTGCCTTGGCCCCCTGAGCAGGCAAAAACACAGGTTGGGCTCTGCAGCCAGGTGAGGCTGCTGGCTTGATTCCCTGACTGTGTGGGACTTCTGGCTGCACTCTGTGGCCAAACTGAACCACTGGCTCAGGACCCCAGCTGGGCAGAACTGCTGACCATGCTCCCTGGCTAGATGGGGCCACTGGCTTGGTTTTGCAGGAGGATGGGCTCTCTTGTCAGTCAAGGTCACCAGCCAGGATGCAATGCCACCACCAAGATCAAGGTACCAGTTACTATGAGTCATGCCCTCCTTCTCTGTCCCTAGCTAATCCCTGCCAATTTCCCCAGTGTTCTCCATAAGGTGAGATAGAAGTGGGCCTCCTGGCAAGTGTCTCTGAATGTTGGAGAAGCTGAATGTCTATCTTGGACTCTCTTTTTCCCACTGGGGAAGCCACAGGCCCAAGAGAACCCTATTGATGTGGTACTGTGCTAGCCTGAGAGAGGGATGACATGGTAAAGGTGAGACTGTTTCTCTTATCCTTTTAATGTGGGTTTTTCTGTTTTGTCCTCCAAAAGGGTGTTTTGGGCCTTGTCCTTGGGTTCTGAAATTTTCACAAAGGCATTCTTGTATGTGGATAGTTGTTAGTCATATTTCTGTGAAGGGGACTAAAGCTGAGCATCTTCTATTCTGCCATTTTGCTCCTACTGTTTCTTCATGATGGGTACACAAGGCACATAAAACTTAAATAGAAATAATAACAATTGTTGATTATTTTGCCTTTGGAAAATACTATTTTGATGGGAAAAAACAGTTTCTTATTTACCATATGCTAATATTGGTCACTTTAGCTCTGGAAAAGCAAGGTAGTATGTTGAATATTCTGATATTATAGATGGAATAAAACAGATAAAAGGTAAGAAATGAATGAAAACATATTAGTTATGTTGGTGACTATGAATTTTTGTGTCATTTTTGTTATACTGGAGAATTATTTTTAACTCTCTTATTTATACTATGTACCACCATTTTGTTCTTATAAAGCACAACTCATGTGTCATTGTTGCATTGCTTATGAATGTTGAATACCTTGCAAAGTTTTTATTTTAGAAAAATGTTACTCTTCAATTTCACGTACCTGAAGTTAAATTGAACCACCCGATTTCTTTCTCTTTTGACCTTATGGTAGATGTTGAATATTCACTAAAAAATCTCACTGGAGTTGGTCACACTTGCTTTATACAAAGCAAAAATAAGACACATCTAATGGAGTTGTGTGAGAAAGCCCCTTGTTGGTGGGTTCTTTGCTCTTGCAAAGCTTTGGTCAGCAAAACCAACCCATGTAGTAGACACCAACCAAAGAAACTATCCCATAGTCTCCCTTCATAGCAGGGGTAGAAGAGAATGCATCTATATTTTTGGTTTTGTTGTTGTTTTGAGATGGAATTTCACTCTTGTTGCCAGCCTGGAGTGCCATGGCATGATCTCAGCTCACTGCAATCTCCTCCTCCCGGGTTCAAGAGATTCTCCTGCCTCAGCCTCCCGAGTAGCTGGAATTACAGGTGTGTGCCACCATGCCCAGCTAATTTGTGTAGTTTTAGTACAGACGGGGTTTTTCCATGTTGACCAGGCTGGTCTCGAACTCATGACCTCAGGTGAGTCACCTGCCTCGGCCTCCCAAAGTGCTGGGATTACCAGCATGAGCCACCAAGCGCGGCCTTGCATCTATATTTTCAATGTCAGTTTTCCCCCATTTCTAAGTCTCCAACTAAAAAGCTAAATACATAACTAATATACTGGGAAACCATATCACTTCTTTATTCAGGAGATGTTGGTATTGAGGACAGGACCAGAAGGAAATCACATAAAATCACCACTTCAAACTGGGTCCTCTGAGGAAATCAAAATAGGACAATCTATTTCCATGGATTCCCAACTTCCAAAAGTATTCTAATTTTCCCAGGCACGGCTTTCTTATTTAAATTAAAGGCTCAGATTCCTGTCTTCTTTTCCTGCCTAACTCCAGAAAACATCTAAGGGAGCAAAGCAATAGAGGGCTCCAATTATCTCTAGCACACTCTGGGAGCTTTTATAAGGGCAAAATACAATTTGTTCTACAGCAAAGCACCTCCAACACATGGTCTCTAACAAAACTTTGATCATGTGCCTTCATTTTTTTTTCCTATCAGAAATATTCTATATTTCTTTTTTCCTGCAGAGTCAACACATAATATTAAACAGCCTGTCTGCTGTATCTAATTAACAAACTGACTGCAGAACACTTACAACATAAAATACTAAATCATCCAAAAAACTAATATTCTCCACACCTCATAAATTAAAATAAGCAAGAGACTGAAATGAAATAAAACCCTGATGCATATCATTCTGGGCCTTTGCACCCCAAAGAGGCTCTATTCCTTGAAGCATTTAACCATTTCAAAGAAAAAAATATATATATGCACACACACAGAGAGACGCGCACACATACACATATATCAAGCAATTTCAAAATGCTTTCTAGCGCCAGTTTATACTTCATCACAGCAACTCTAACTTGAGACCTCAGCCTGTACTTCTCTTGATCTTTTGCTTCACAAATCATTTTAAGTTCAGATGTGGAGCTCATCAGTTATGTGTCTTTTCATTATAATTGCAATGCAGTCTTGGAGCTCAGTTCTGTTCCCATTGGCTCAATGGTCATCATTTATCTGGTTTGTATATTTAGGACATTATTTAACAGAAGCAGCAATCTGTTTGAAGAATGCAAGGGCCATTTGATATTAACACAGAGAATGATTAATCAAAGAGCATTTGGTCCTAAAGCATCAAGAAGAGCTGAGGTCATTAGCAGGGCAAAACCAGGAAGCAAGGTTTGACTAAGAAAATGAGATGGGCCAATACTTTGAGGATTTAAAATATAAATAAATAAGAAGGTTATGGTCATTCATTTCTGGAACTTTTACTTTAAAGGATGACTGCTTTAAGAGATCCTAAAAAAATTACATTATTTCTTAAGATACAGATTCTTTTCTTTATAGTAAAATATGAAACTATTTGCATCCAGGTAACAGCTGAGCCCACCAGTGTCTCTAGTAATAATTATTTCTTAATACTGGAATATTTCAATTATTTCATATTTTAAATGAGAAATATCAACAGATGCAAAACCGAGCATTGGATATGAGACAAAGCTGGACTAATTAAAACTGTTACCCTAGTGAGACTTCTCTGGCACTCCAAGGTAAGGCCTTCTCTGCCAGAGAGACAGTGGTTTAATGTAATTATCCATTCCAAATTAGTCCAATTTTCTACATTGTTTTGGCAGTCATATCCATCAAGCATTTGCCCCATTGTATATTAGGGAAAATGGGAATGAACACCCCAAGAACAATAAGAAAAAGCAATTATCTTAAATTTGGGTTTCCCCCTAAATGTATCCTGAATCAGTATATTTGTTTTTACTGCTGCTGTGACGAATTACCACAAACTTCGGCTTAAAACTACACGCATTTATTATTCCACAGTTCTACAGATCAGAAGTTCTCCATAGATCTCACTGGGCTAGGTGTGAGGTGTTATCAGGGTGCATTCCTTTCTGCAGATTCCAGGACAAGTCCTGCCTCTTTTCCTACCTCTAGAGGTTGCCCACTTCCTTGGCTCATGGCCCCTTATTCTATCTTCAAAGCTGGCAAGATCAGGCCAAGACTTTCTCACAGTGCCATCTCTCTGGTCATCTCTTCCAATTCACTCTTCTACTTTTACAGGGACCCTTTTGATTACATTGGACCCACCTAATAATCCAGGAAAATCTCTCTATTTGGAGGTCAGTGGATTAACAACCTTAATTACATCTGTACATCTGCAACCTTAATTCACCTTTGCCACATAACCTACCACGTCCACAGGTTCTGAAGATTAGGATGTAGACTTTTTTTAGGGGAGAAAGGGTGGGCATTACTCTGCATACTACACCAGGATTTGGGTGTATTTTATTTAAGAAGTGATCCCAGGAAGTACTATGAGGGAATTAAGAAGTGAGACAGGGAAGGAAGAAAAGCAAAGAAAAAGTGTGTTATGAACAAGCTACGGTTGTGGGCAATTGGCATTGAAATCTTCTGGGAACCATTAAGCGAATGTGTGGAACATGTCTTAGAATTGTACCCTGAGTGGTGAGAAAGCTAGGGTGTTTATCCACCTACTTTCTTTTTTATTGCTTCAAGGTGTTCCAGGGCTATTAACTCTCTCATTGCAGTTACCTCTTTCATAGTGTTAGAAAAGATAACTGCAAGTAGATCTAATTTTCATCATTCTTACAGGACTTCATCCCAGAAGACAATATCCAGATATTAAAACTTATTAGATACTTTGGCATTAGTTGGTTCATATGGATGTCCTTGAACCAATCAGCATGGATAGAGGGATCACCTGTCATGACTGGTTAGGCCTGAAACTTGTCCCATCAAGCACGTGATGAATGGCCCCAGTAGCATCACATGGGATGGAGGCAGAGCAGCTCTCCAAGGGAGAAATGAGAGAAACAACAATCAGTGGTTTCTGGAAGAATGGAAAGAATCTATAGAGGGCCCACAGAGGCCAATATCAAAGAACAGGCTTTGGGGTTCACTACTGCAGCAAGCCCCTCCAGCATGCAGAGGTCCCAGCTCATAATCACAAGTCTGAAAAGACAAGGAACATGGTGAAGGAAAGGAAGAAAGCAAAACCACCAGAGACCTACATTGTCACAACTCCAGGGCTGGGGTTCCCTGGAGTGAGAAAAGCCAGGCTGTGAACCATCCTTGATATCCTGCTTTAAACTGGATTCTAGAAGTTTACAGAGAGAGGCTGCCCCAGAAATGGTGATATTAAAGAAAAAGACTCAAGAAAGGGCAAGAAAAGAATGAGTCATGGAAAAGAGAAAGAAAAAAATAAGCAAAAGATATATTAGCACGAGGATAGATTAAGGGAAATAAAGAGAAGCATTAACAATGAAAATTTAGGACAACTTGGAATAGAAACAAGTTTTTGAAAAGTAGAAGTTGGGCATAAAATTAGTAGGACATCATAGAATAATTGCATCAGTTAGAGATAAGTCTAGTATTTTGATGATTGGGTACTTGTTAGGCTTTGTATTAAGTCTGTCTATCTATCTATCTATCTATCTATCTATCTATCTATCTATCTATCT